>NC_053023.1:292289932-292374719 GCF_003073215.2 Triticum urartu | reverse complement strand
TCAATTAAACATGCTAATCAAGATAAAACGAATGACAATGATAAGGAGAAGATTGAGGCCCTAACTAAAGAACTAAACACTCTTAAGTTAGCTCATGAAACCATCTTCGAAGATCATCGAGAACTTTTAAGAGCTCATGAGAAATTACGCTTTGAAAAGCTCAATCTTGAGCAAGAGCATGAGTTCTTAAAAGCAATCAATGATGATCTCCGCAAGAAAAGTTCTTCTTACGTTGCCAAGCGTTTACTCTTATCCACTTACATGCCTCAAGTCAAGTCTAGTAACAAGAACAAGAAAGATTCTTCCTCTAGTAGTAACAATGATCATGCTAAATCCAATATTGTTGCTTCTACTAGCTCTCTTGATTCCACTAATGATTCTCTTAGCCAAGTTACACTTGAGCAAGAAAATAGCTTATTGAAGGGAATTATAGAGAAAGGAGTGTACAAAAGCCTTGCCGGGAGTAAGCAATTCGAGGAAATTGTGCGCAAGCAAGGAATGCACCGGAAGAATCAAGGTGTTGGTTTTGAACGAAAGTTCAATGCCAATGGAGTTGAGTGGGAAGAAGATCAATACCCCAAGACAAAGTTTGTCCCTCAACAAGAGAAGTATACTTCTTTCAAGGGGACACAAGCTCAAGATGATCTTCTACCACAAGACTACAAGCAAAAAGGCAAGGACAAGCTTCAAGAGGAAATTGATGCATTTGAAGAAGCTCCAAAGACCTTAGTCAAGTAGATTCCCAAGACTACTTCAAGTTCCACTTCATCAAGTACGACTACAACTCCAAGGATTCCCATCAAGATGATGTGGATCCAAAAGAAGAAGAACTAGAGAGTTCTTGAGGGTGACTCCGCCAACATACTTCACTCTTATCATTTTGGCAAGAACAAGTGCAATCAACTTCCACATCGTGCACTAGTTCAAGGAGTCACAAACCCTCTTGTTGGTAAGACAAGGGACAAGGTAACCTAAAAGTTTTCATGGACATCATCTTTGTGTGCATCACTCTATGTCTATGGATATCCTTGTTTGTTCCTTGTGGGACTAACCCATGTAGGTATTGAAAGTGCAATTCACTCAAATGGATAGCTCCAAGAGATCTACATCAACATTGAGCATCCACATCTTCAATATCTACATGAAGTCATCATCGACAAAACCCAAGGTTAGTTCATCCCTCTTAGGGGGGATATCACATCTAGGGGGAGCTTTACTCTAAGACTTGAGCTAAAGCAACTCTAAAGATGTGAACAAAACAATGCTTTATGTAAAAGTGGTAACCCCACTTGAGCTTAAACGATGAGTATGACCTATGATCAAGTGTTCTCACTTGACTCCTAAGTCAATATACTCATATATAGATGACCTTGTCATCGCAAATTGCTTGATAGATGCTAGAATTGGTTGTGCATGCCTTGCCACATATTTCATTTGCCATCTTATTGTGTGAGCATGCTGGTTGCATATTTTACTCATTCGAGGACATCCACTTGTTGTTTTGATTGTTTGGTTTTATATTCTTTTGCCAAGTGGATGGACAAGAATGCCTAAGAACCTCCTCTAGCTATCTATGCTTTACTCGTCTCAAACTCTATTCATGCTGCATCACAAAATTTGATCAAGTCAGATTCGAACCACTCTGTGTGAGGAGCGCTCGGAGTCCCCGATTCGTCATAGACTTAAACTTCCAAAACCTCTTTATGATTCTCAGTCTGACCGATACTCCACTTTCGGTCCTACCCAGATCATTAAGTTGATCTAGGTTTTCGATCTCGGTGCAACCGATTTGAACATTTCAGTCACACCGAGTTTCAGTAACTGCTTGCAGTTATGAATCTCGGTGCCACCGAGTTGTTCCACTCGATCACACCGACAGGGTCGGGCTATATATAGTCACGGGCAAAATTTTGGAAATTTCTCCGAACCCCTCCGCCCGCGCGATAGCCTGCTCTGCCCTCGTGGTCTTCGGATCGTCTTCTCGCCGCCAGCCGCCTCCAGTCGCTGGTCTCCGTCGCCGTCAACGGGAATTCTGCCCCGCCGTTGCCGCCCTAGCAAGTCCCCGCCGAACTAGGGTATGGACTTGATCTTTGTGCTATTCCCAATATGATTCCTAGCACATTGTGATCATACTGATTCTAGCCACGTTTGATGAACTTCTATCCAGTCAATGAACTCATAGATTAGGTTTGATTCAAAAATTCTAGGTTTAGGTTTCCGCCGAAACCATCTCGGACCCACCGAGTTGAAAAACTCGGTCCCACCGATTTGGCTTATGCCATTGCACAAGTGAGACTCGGTCTGACCGAGAATTACTTATCGGTGTGACCGATTTTGGAACTCTGTGAAACCCTAGCAGTCTCGGTGCCACCGAACTGTGACTCGGTCCTACCGAGTTCACTAGTTTAGGTTCCAACTGCTTCGGTATCACCGAGTTTGAAAATCGGTAGATCCAAGATGATTTCAGTGGGAAACTAAAACTAAGTTTTTGGATCATTCTTTTGCAAAAATCTCTGCATTTTGTGATGCTCATCCTTTCTACCTCATCTATAATCTATTCACAGGGTCAGCAGTCAGTTTGCAGCATGTCTGATCAAAGTGATAGCCAAAATATGTCAGAGCAGCAAGTGGTGATGAGTGAGGGCACTAGTCCCTCCAGTTCATCTGATGAAGGCAGCAGGAGCACTCCTAGAAATTTGCCAAAGGCTGCCACGAGACAAAGGAAGAAGATGGACCATAACTCCATGTCCAATATGTACAAGGAAATTCCCAATGAAGCTCTTGACACCTTCAAATTTGGGTCTGTGCATTACCTTCTGTCAGGACTGCCTACGATCAATTGGATACTAAGGCACACCTTACTGCCCAAGTCTGGAGATCACAAGATGATCAGAGGCCATGCTATCAACTTGCTACATGTGTTTGATGTGCCTCAGAAGTTCAAGGTGATGAGCCTTATAGTGGAAACTATCAAGAGGACTGCAGCAGATCAGAAGAGGAGCTGCGGATATGCCCCTCAAATTCAGGAGATCATCAACTCCAAGATGGGCACGGGCATATATCTATTGGACAAGGAACACCTGCCCATCCGTCCAGATTTCGAGGACAATCAAGTTGTCATGACTGAGAACGAGCCATCATCTGCCCAAGCATACGCAAAGAAGGAGAAGGCGAGGAAGGAGAAAGCTGCCAAGATGCCTACTCAAGAGGAGGCATCTGAGTATTTCTTGAAGACTAAACAAGAGCAGCTTGGTTACTTGATTGCATCCACGTTGAGGATTGAGCAAAGTCTGGCCACCCTCACTCAGAATCAGCAGAGCCTAGAGAGAATCATGGAACAGAAGTTCTATGACTTGGATGTCAAAGTAACGGAAGTTCAGTCTGCAGTGGAGCAGCTCCAGGAGGACATGCAGGAGAGGAGAGGCAGGACTACCACTCATGCCTTTTCCAGAGTGCCACGAGGCCCGAGGTCATCTGCCGTGCCAGTTGCTGACACCAGAGCCACCACTTCAGCACCAGCTACAGCCTCAGCTCCAGCATCTACTTCAGCTCCAACTCCAGCGTCTACTTCAGCATCTACCGAAGCCTTCGTCCTTGGAGTGATCCGGACTCCACCACCACCAGAAGATCAAGCCTGAGCGTCGATTTAGCACTATGCATTTTCTAGGAACTTTTTGGTAACTTGTTGCCAAAGGGGGAGAAGATGTATAGATCATAGGCTTCGAGAGAGAGAGTGTTGTTTTTCTCTCTTGCTTTATTTGGTGGTTTTTCAAACTTGTTTGCTTTTGAGTGCTTGAGATACTACGTCATTATTTGTGAGACATTGATGATCATGTGTTTGATCATAAGCTACACTTAATGCTTGCTTAATACTATTATCCTATCTATCTTGTGTGATCATTCACTTTTCTTGGTGATGAGTGCATGTATTTCATTCTTATCATTTTGAGCGCTCCACCAAGATGTATGTGACATGGAAGAGTAACCCATGACTCTAACTCTTTGTGCATTTGCAGTCCAAAGCAAATTTTAAATATGCACAAATTTAGGGGGAGCTCTTACTTATCACATACTTCTCAAAGCGACGATATATTCCATGCTTATTATCATTTGTCGAAGCTTTGATCTATATGTTGTCATCAATTACCAAAAAGGGGGAGATTGAAAGTGCAACTATCCCTAGGTGGTTTTGGTAATTCATAACAACATATAGCTCATTGAGCTAATGCTATTCCAAGATGATTATTTCAGGAAAGCTCAATGATTGGCATGGCATGGATGTGAAAGTGGAACCCTCAAAATGCTAAGGACAAAGGATTGGCTCAAGCTCAAAAGCTCAAGACTCTTCATTTTATATTTTAGTGATCCAAGATCACATTGAGTCTTTAGGAAAAGCCAATACTATCAAGGAGGGATGAGGTGTTGCTTAATGAGCCTCTTGCTTCATGTGCTTAGTGATATGCTCCAAAACCCTCAACTACTTTCCCATATCCACATATGACCTAAACCCTAAGCCAAACTCGGTCCTACCGATTCTTCCTATCCGGCGCCACCGAGTTTCACTTGTCATTAGCCACTGCCAAACCCTAGCAATTCGGTCCTACTGATAGGGATCTCGGTCTCACCGAGATGGGGTTGCAAACTCTCTGTTTCCCTTTCGTAACTTTTCGGTCTCACCGAAAGAGTGAATCGGTCCCACCGAGATTGCAATGTAAACTCAGTGTTTCCCCTTTGTAACTTTTCGGTCTCACCGAGTTCCACTCGGTCTCACCGAAAGAGCAAATCGGTCCCACCGAGTTTGCCTGACCAACTCTCTGGTTAGCTAATTACCAAATTCGGTCTCACCGAGTTTGTGTAATCGGTCTCACCGAGATTACGTTATGCCCAAACCCTAACCATATCGGTCCTACCGAGTTGCATATCAGTCCCACCGAAAATCTCTAACGGTCACTAGGTTTACATTTTTGGTTCGACCGAGTTTATTGATTCGGTCCCACCGAGATTGGAAAACCGTGTAACGGTTGGATTTTGTGTGGAGGCTATATATACCCCTCCACCTTCTTCTCATTCGAGGAGAGAGCCATCAGGACACACACACCATTCCAACTCATATGTTCTGAGAGAGAACCACCTACTCATGTGTTGAGACCAAGACATTCCATTCCTACCATATGAATCTTGATCTCTAGCCTTCCCAAGTTGCTTTCCACTCAAATCTTCTTTCCACCAAATCCAAATCCTATGAGAGAGAGTTGAGTGTTGGGGAGACTACCATTTGAAGCACAAGAGCAAGGAGTTCATTACCTACACACCATTTGTTACTTCTTGGAGAGTGGTGTCTCCTAGATTGGCTAGGTGTCACTTGGGAGCCTCCGACAAGATTGTGGAGTTGAACCAAGGAGTTTGTAAGGGCAAGGAGATCGCCTACTTCGTGAAGATCTACCGCTAGTGAGGCAAGTCCTGTGTGGGCGATGGCCATGGTGGGATAGACAAGGTTGCTTCTTCGTGGACCCTTTGTGGGTGGTTGCTTCTTCGTGGACCCTTCGTGGGTGGAGCCCTGTGTGGACTCGCGCAACCGTTACCCTTGGGTGGAGCCCTGTGTGGACTCGCGCAACCGTTACCCTTCGTGGGTTGAAGTCTCCATCAACGTGGATGTAGGATAGCACCACCTGTCCGAACCACGGGAAAAACATCTGTGTCTCCAATTGCGTTTGAATTCTCCAAACCCTTCCCTTTACATTCTTGCAAGTTGCATGCTTTACTTTCCGCTGCCTATATACTCTTTGCATGCTTGCTTGAATTGTGTGATGATTGCTTGACTTGTCCTAAATTAGCTAAAATCTGCCAAGAACTAAAATTGGGAAAAGGTTAAGTTTTTATTTGGTCAAGTAGTCTAATCACCCCCCTCTAGACATACTTTCGGCTCCTACAGGGAGCGAGCTGGGCGTAGGCGCCCACGGAGCCGACTTGGCTGCAAAGATCACCTCCTCCTGAGGTCGGTCCCCCGAGCCTCGCGAAGAATACTAGGCCGGAGAAGCACGAGCGCTGCCGCCCTTTCCCGCCAGGGGAGGTGCGGCTACGGCAGGTTGCTGGATTCCGGAGGACGTAGCCTCCCCTTCCCTCTTCCTCTTCACCGCAGACGTTGGCTTGATGGCACAACAGAAAAACATCAAGAAGCAGCAGCCGGAGCAGGAACAAGTCGGGATAAGGGCACTTACTGATCCACCGTGGCATAATTCCTCTGCCTCTTCTGGAGCACCAAGCCTGAGGGCTTCACAGCCTGAGGCGCAAGCGTACGGGCTCCAGGAGCGGACGAGGGAGCAGCAGATGAGCCGGTGGCAGCACCTCGCGGCGTCGGAGCTGAAGCATCACCTCGGGAGATCAACCCCGACCTTGGCTTCGTTTGGGGGCTGACCCTGGACCTCGTGGTGATCCCGGCGGCGGGTAGGACCTCCCTCACTAGGTGGTCGTCAGCATCATCGTCGTCAGGCAAGGCGCGGAGGAGATCAGCCTTGCACGGAGGGGAGGTCTCCCCTGACCCCTCAGGGGTCGCCTCCGAGTCCAGCTCCTCCTCCTCCCCACCGGAGTCGCCGGAAGACACCAGCACCGGAGTCGTCACCACCGGGGCCTCGGAGGGTGCCGGCGGTACCAGCCCGCGCCCGTCGAAGGTGGGCATGGCGGCAGCAACCTTCACCCCATCTGGGCAGCGGTACAAGGGGACAAAGGTGTCCGGCAGATACCCCTGGTCGTCCCCGACCAAGAGATGGAGAGCACTGGCCAGCTCCTTGTCAGACAGGGCCTTCGGACGCAGGCGGAGGTCGTCTTCCTCGTCCCTGAGCTTCCACAAGGGGTGCGAGCGTGCCTTGAGCGGGGCCACGCACTGCGGCACGAATTCGTTGACGATCATGGCCCCCGTCAGCTTCACCGCCTTTGGGTCGTCAGGCTTTAGATCTGCGGTCATCTTCTCCAGCACCTGCTCCGCCCGGGCGTCTGTAAGCCTTGCACGAAGCCACCCATCATGAGGCGTGGGCATCCCCGTCAACAGAGTCAGCCGAGGGTGGACACACTTGGCGTCCATGAGGACCCACTTGCTCCTGAAGTTGTCGGCCTTCTTCCCGGCCTTCGAGATCGCCTTGGTCTTGTTGGCCGCAACGAAGTTGGCGCATCCCGAGCAATGGTCGTCCCTGAGCCATAGGAAGAAGAAGTTGCGCAGCAGCGCCATGGACGACATCACCCCAACGTACGCCTCGCAGTAGAAGGCGAAGATCGACAGGAGGAGGACGGAGTTGGGATGAATATGGAGGGCGTGCAGCTTGTAGTGGCTGAGGACAGCGTAGAAGAAATTGGAGAAGGCGGGAAACAGACCTGCGACAACACTGCTCATGAATAAGGGATAGAAGGTGCTGCCTGAGGCCTCTGGTTCGGCGGAGCCGGACCGAAGCATGGTCTTTCTCTTCTCGTCGCCACTCTCCGCCATCATCAGGAGCGTGGCGGCGGGGGTCTTCTCTGTCGCGCTAGGCGCGGTCAGCTACTCGTCAGCGGGGCGGAGCGCCTTCGTCGCTGGGCGTGATGTCTACTACGCAACCTTCTTCTTGTAGACGTTGTTGGGCCTCCAACTGCAGAGGTTTGTAGGACAGTAGCAAATTTCCCTCAAGTGGATAACCTAAGGTTTATCAATCCGTAGGAGGCGTAGGATGAAGATGGTCTCTCTCAAGCAACCCTGCAACCAAATAACAAAGAGTCTCTTGTGTCCCCAACACACCCAATACAATGGTAAATTGTATAGGTGCACTAGTTTGGAGAGGAGATGGTGATACAAGTGGTATATGGATGGTAGATAAAGGTTTTTGTAATATGAAAATATAAAAACAGCAAGGTAACTAATGGTAAAATTGAGCACAAATGGTATTGCAATGATAGGAAACAAGGCCTAGGGTTCATACTTTCACTAGTGCAAGTCCTCTCAACAATAATAACATAATTGGATCACATAACTATCCCTCAACATGCAACAAAGAGTCACTCCAAAGTCACTAATAGCGGAGAACAAACGAAGAGATTATGGTAGGGTACGAAACCACCTCAAAGTTATTCTTTCCAATCAATCCGTTGGGCTATTCCTATAAGTGTCACAAACAGCCCTAGAGTTCGTACTAGAATAACACCTTAAGACACAAATCAACCAAAACCCTAATGTCACCTAGATACTCCAATGTCACCTCAAGTATCCGTGGGTATGATTATATGATATGCATCACACAATCTCAGATTCATCTATTCAACCAACACATAGATCCTCAAAGAGTGCCCCAAAGTTCTACCGAAGAATCACGACGAAAACATGTGCCAACCCCTATGCATAGGTTCATGGGCGGAAACCGCAAGTTGATCACCAAAACATACATCAAGTGGCACGTGGTATCCCATTGTCACCACAGATATCCACGACAAGACATACATCAAGTGTTCTCAAGTCTTTAAAGACTCAATCCGATAGGATAACTTCAAAGGGGAAACTCGATTCATTACAAGAGAGAAGAGGGGGGAAGAGAAACATAAGATCCAACTATAATAGCAAAGCTCGCGATACATCAAGATCGTATCACCTCAAGAACACGAGAGAGAGAGAGATCAAACACATAGCTACTGGTACATACCCTCAGCCCCGAGGGAGAACTACTCCCTCCTCGTCATGGAGAGCACCGGGATGATGAAGATGGCCACCGGAGAAGGATTCCCCCCTCCGGCAGGGTGCCGGAACGGGTCTAGATTGGCTTTCGGTGGCTACGGAGGCTTCTGGCGGCGGAACTCCCAATCTATTCTCTGTTTTGGAAGTTTTAGGGTACGTGGGTATATATGGGTGAAAGAGATACGTCAGGGGAGCCACGAGGGGCCCACGAGGGTGGAGGGCACGCCCACCCACCCCCCTGCCTTGTGGCTCCCTCATTCCTTTCCTGACGTGCACTCCAAGTTTTTCCGGTAGCTTTCCTTCCAAAAATAACTTCTCCAGTTGGTTTCATTCCGTTTCGACTACGTTTGATATTCCTTTTCTTTGAAACACTGAAATAGGCAAAAAAACAGCAATTGTGGGCTGGGCCTCCGGTTAATAGGTTAGTCCAAAAAGAATATAAAAGTGGATAATAAAGCCCAATATTGTCCAAAACAGTAGATAATATAGCATGGAGCAATCAAAAATTATAGATACATTGGAGACGTATCAAGCATCCCCAAGCTTAATTCCTGCTCGTCCTCGAGTAGGTAAATGATAAAAAAGATAATTTTTGATGTGGAATGCTAGTTGGCATAATTTCAATGTAATTCTTCTTAATTGTGGTATGAATATTCAGATCCGAAAGATTCAAGACAAAAGTTCATATTGACATAAAAATAATAATACTTCAAGCATACTAACTAAGCAATTATGTCTTCTCAAAATAACATGGCCAAAGAAAGTTCATCCCTACAAAATCATATAGTTTAGTCATGCTCCATTTTCGTCACACAAGAATGCTCTCATCATGCACAACCCCGATGACAAGCCAAGCAATTGTTTCATACTTTAGTAATCTCAAACTTATAAACCTTCACGCAATACATGAGCGTGAGCCATGGATATAGCACTATGGGTGGAATAGAATATGATGATGGGGGTTATGTGGAGAAGACAAAAAAGGAGAAAGTCTCACATCAACGAGGCTAATCAATGGGCTATGGAGATGCCCATCGATTGATGTTAATGCAAGGAGTAGGGATTGCCATGCAACGGATGCACTAGAGCTATAAATGTATGAAAGCTCAACAAAAGAAACTAAGTGGGTGTGCATCCAACTTGCTTGCTCACGAAGACCTAGGGCATTTGAGGAAGCCCATTGTTGGAATATACAAGCCAAGTTCTATAATGAAAAATTCCCACTAGTATATGAAAGTTGACAAAACAAGAGACTCTCTATCATAAAGATCATGGTGCTACTTTGAAGCACAAGTGTGGAAAAAAGGATAGTAGCATTGCCCCTTTTTATTTCTTTTTTTGGGCCTTCTTTTTTTTTGGCCTTTTCTTCTTTTTTTTATTGGGACAATGCTCTATTGAATGATGATCATCACACTTCTATTTATTTACAACTCAATGATTACAACTCGATACTAGAACAAAGTATGACTCTATATGAATGCCTCCGGTGGTGTACCGGGATATGCAATGAACCAAGAGTGACATGTATGAAAGAATTATGAACGGTGGCTTTGCCACAAATACTATGTCAACTACATGATCATGCTAAGCAATATGACAATGATGAATGTGTCATGATGAACGGAATGGTGGAAAGTTGCATGGCAATATATCTCGGAATGGCTATGGAAATGCCATAATAGGTAGGTATGGTGGCTGTTTTGAGGAAGATATAAGGAGGTTTATGTGTGAAAGAGCGTATCATATCACAGGGTTTGGATGCACCGGCGAAGTTTGCACCAACTCTCAATGTGAGAAAGGGCAATGCACGGTACCGAAGAGGCTAGCAATGATGGAAGGGTGAGAGTGCGTATAATCCATGGACTCAACATTAGTCATAAAGAACTCACATACTTATTGCAAAAATCTACAAGTCATCAAAAACCAAGCACTACGCGCATGCTCCTAGGGATAGATTGGTAGGAAAAGACCAATCGCTCCGTCCCCGACCGCCACTCAAAGGAGGAACAATCAAAATAACACCTCATGTTTCAAATTTGTTACATAATGTTTACCATACGTGCATGCTACGGGACTTGCAAACTTCAACACAAGCATTTCTCAAATTCACAACTACTCAACTAGCACAACTTTGATATTATCATCCTCCATATCTCAAAACAATTATCAAGCATCAAACTTTCTTTAGTATTCAACACACTCATAAGAAAGTTTTTACTAATCTTGAATACCTAGCATATTAATTTTTAAAACAAATTACCATGATATTAAGTCTCTCAAAATAATCTAAGTGAAGCATGAGAGATCAATAGTTTCTATAAAACAAATCCACCACCAGGCTCTAAAAGATATAGTGAAGCACTAGAGCAATAACAAACTACTCAGAAAGATATAAGTGAAGTTTAATGAGTAGTCGGAATAATATGCAACTATTGTGAAGACTCTCTAACATTCTAAGAATTCAGATCTTTAGACTTTATTCAAACAGCAAGGCAAAGCGAGGAAAATAAAATGACTGCTCCAAGCAAAACACATATCATGTTGGCGAATAAAAATATAGCTCCAAGTAAAGTTACCGATGAACAAAGACGAAAGAGGGGATGCCCCCGGCCTAGACGCTTGGTTATCCTTGAATATTACCTTGGGGTGCCTTGGGCATCCCCAAGCTTAGGCTCTTGCCACACCTTATTCCATAGTCCATCGAACCTTTACCCGAAACTTGAAAACTTCACAACACAAAACTTAACAGAAAACTCGTGAGTTCCGTTAGCGAAAGAAAACAAAACACCACTTCAAGGTATTGTAATGAACTCATTCTTTATTTATATTGGTGTTAAACCTACTGTATTCCAACTTCTCTATGGTTTATAAACTACTCTAATACCATGCACTTTCCTTCCTTCCACCTTGCTAGCCTCTCTAATACCGCGCACTTTTCGCTGGTATCATACACCCACCATATACCTTCCTCAAAACAGCCACCATACCTACCTATCATGGCATTTCCATAGCCATTCCGAGATATATTGCCATGCAACTTTCCACCGTTCCGTTCATTATGACACGCTCCATCATTGTCATATTGCTAGCATGATCATGTAGTTGACATCGTATTTGTGGCAAAGCCACCGTTCATAATTCTTTCATACATGTCACTCTTGATTCATTGCATATCCCGGTACACCGCCGAGGCATTCATATAGAGTCATATTTTGTTCTAAGTATCGAGTTGTAATTCTTGAGTTGTAAGTAAAAAAAAGTGTGATGATCATCATTATTAGAGCATTGTCCCAAGTGAGGAAAGGATGATGGAGACTATGATTCCCCCACAAGTCGGATGAGACTCCGGACGAAAAAAAAAAAGAGGCCATAAAAAAAGAAAAGGCCCAAATAAAAAATGAGAGAAAAAGAGAGAAGGGACAATGTTACTATCCTTTTACCACACTTGTGCTTCAAAGTAGCACCATGATCTTCATGATAGAGAGTCTCTCATTTTGTCACTTTCATATACTAGTGGGAATTTTTCATTATAGAACTTGGCTTGTATATTCCAATGATGGGCTTCCTCAAAATGCCCTAGGTCTTCATGAGCAAGCGAGTTGGATGCACACCCACTTAGTTTCTTTTGTTGAGCTTTCATATACTTATAGCTCTAGTGCATCCGTTGCATGGCAATCCCTACTCACTCACATTGATATCTATTGATGGGCATCTCCATAGCCCGTTGATACGCCTAGTTGATGTGAGACTATCTTCTCCTTTTTGTCTTCTCCACAACCACCATTCTATTCCATATAGTGCTATATCCATGGCTCACGCTCATGTATTGCGTGAAGATTGAAAAAGGTTTTGAGAATGTCAAAAGTATGAAACAATTGCTTGGCTTGTCATCGGGGTTGTGCATGATTTAAATACTTTGTGTGGTGAAGATAGAGCATAGCCAGACTATATGATTTTGTAGGGATAACTTTCTTTGGCCATGTTATTTTGAGAAGACATGAATTGCTTTGTTAGTATGCTTGAAGTATTATTATTTTTATGTCAATATTAAACTTTTGTCTTGAATCTTTCGGATCTGAATATTCATACCACAATTAAGAAGAATTACATTAAATTATGCCAAGTAGCACTCCGCATCAAAAATTCTTGTTTATCATTTACCTACTCGAGGACGAGCAGGAATTAAGCTTGGGGATGCTTGATACGTCTCCAACGTATCTATAATTTTTGATTGCTCCATGCTATATTATCTACTGTTTTGGACATTATTGGGCTTTATTATCCACTTTTATATTATTTTGGGACTAACCTATTAACCGGAGGCCCAGCCCAGAATTGCTGTTTTTTGCCTAGTTTTAGGGTTTCGAAGAAACGGAATATCAAACGAGTCCAAACGGAATGAAACCTTCGGGAACGTGATTTTCTCAACCGAATATAGCAGGAGACTTGGACCCTATCAAGAAAAAAGGAGGTAGCCGTAAGGAACGCAAAATCCGGGAACATAACACCGATATGACGGAAACTAGGGCGCAAGAGTGGAACAAAACACTAGGCGAGAGGCCGAGCCTTCCACCCTTTACCAAGTATATAGATGCATTAAGATAACAAGATAATATAATGATATCCCAACAAGTAAATAAATGTTCCAACAAGGAACGGCCTCCAATCTTCACCTGCAACTAGCAACGCTATAAGAGGGGCTGAGCAAAGCGGTAACATAGCCAATCAACGGTTTGCTAGGACATGGTGGGTTAGAGGTTTGACATGGCAATTTGGGAGGCTTGAAAGCAAGTGGTAGGCATCGTAGCATTGGCATAGCAAAAGAGCGAGCATCTAGCAAGCAAAGATAGTAGTGATTTCGAGGGTATGATCATCTTGCCTGCAAAGTTGTCAGAGTTGACTGGATCCTCGAAAGCAAACTCAACGGGCTCCTCGTTAGCGAACTCGTCTCCCGGCTCTACCCAAACAAGACAAACAAGCAACAAGGACACAATCAACCACGTGCAAGCTCGAAAAAATGATGCAAAGATGATATGCTATGCGGGATGCGATGCGGGATGCATATGCAAGATGTGACAAGGAATGCATGAACCTGGCCTCAACTTGGGAATCCAAGTGTGCCACTGGAAAGATGAGATGAAATCGCTTGAAAACGATATAAAGAACGCCGAAATCGGAGTTACGGTTTGGAAATGGCAAGCGATTCAAATATGACACCGGTCTGCGATTTACAGCAAGTAGCCATCTAAATGCAATGAGATGAACATGCTACAGACCCAAACATGACAAAATACATGGCAGGGATGCATTCAAGATGCTTAACAAAAGTCTAGCACTGAGCTACGGCCAATTCATCCATTAACAGGTTCAAACAAGCATGGCAAAAATGCATATGGCAAACAGATCTCAGACTTAGTGAAATTAACACTTGTCTGGAATTTCAGATCAGGTAGCACTCTTCGGAGCAACAAAACTACATGCTACAGGACCTGAACATGGCAAAGTAAAGCATGGCATGGAGCTACTCAAAGAGCTTAACAAAAGTCCCTTAGTGACCTTGAGCCAAAAGGGATCAGAAAATACAATTGCAAGCATGTGAACATGGCAAAAACATAATCAGTTCACAGGTGACGGGGCGCCACGTGGCAGCCTGCCACTGGTGCGGGGCGGCGGCGGCGGGGCGTCCAGCCGGAACAGACATGTCCGGTGCGCGCGAGGTGGATTTTCTAGGGTTTCGGAGAGGGAGATCCGAATTTCGGGGAAGGGGTCTTTAAATAGAGGTAGAGGGAGCTAGAAGAGTCCAAATGAGGTGCGATTTTCGGCCACGCGATCGTGATCGAACGCTCTAGATGATGAAGAGGGTTTAGGTGGGTTTTGGGCCAAATTGGAGTGGTGTTGGGCTGCAACACACACGAGGCCTTTTCGGTCCCTCGGTTAACCGTTGGAGTATCAAACGAAGTGCAAATTGTACGAAACTTGACAGGCGGTCTACTGGTAGTAAACCAAGGCCGCTTGGCAAGTCTCGGTCCAATACGGAAATGTTTAATTCCCACACACGAAAGAAAGGTAGAAATGACCATCGGAGGAGAACGAAACGCCGGAATGCAAAACGGACAACAGGGAAAATGCTCGAATGCATGAGACGAACACGTATGCAAATGCAGTGCACATGAAGACATGATATGAGATGCATGACAACGACAAAAACACACGGAGAAAAAAACCCGAACCCAAGATAATAAATTAACTTAACGCCGGAAACGGCAAGAGTTGGAGTACAAATTGGGAAAGTTACATCCGGGGTGTTACAACACTCCACCACTACGAAAAGATCTCGTCCCAAGATCTAGGACTGAAAGAACACCGGGTACTCAGAACGGAGGTGATCCTCGCGTTCCCAGGTAGCTTCACGGTCGGAATGGTGTGACCACTTGACTTTGAGAAATTTGATTGACTTGTTGCGAGTCTTGCGTTCAGTCTCTTCGAGAATAGCAACTGGGTGCTCACGATAAGAGAGATCTTCTTGGAGCTCAATGTCCTCGAAGTTGACGGTGCGGTCAGGAGTCTTGAAGCACTTTCGAAGCTGAGAGACATGGAACACATCATGAACATTTGCAAAGTTTGAAGGAAGCTCGAGTTGATCGGCGAGGTCGCCTTTCTTGCTGACAATCTTGAAAGGTCCCACGTATCTAGGGGCAAGCTTCCCTTTGATACCGAAGCGACGAGTACCTTTCATAGGAGAGACGCGGAGGTAAACATGATCTCCGATCTCGAAAGTCAAATCACGGTGCTTACTATCACAGTAGCTCTTCTGGCGGGATTGGGCTGCTTTGAGGTTATCACGAATGACTTTGCACATTTCCTCTGCCTCTGTGATTAAGTCATTACCCAAAAGCTGACGTTCACCGGTTTCAGACTAGTTGAGAGGGGTACGGCACTTCTTGCCATACAAAACTTCAAATGGGGACTTGCCCGAACTTGCTTGAAAACTGTTGTTGTAGGAGAATTCCGCATAAGGAAGACAATCCTCCCACTTCATGCCGAAGGAGATCACACAAGCCCTGAGCATATCTTCAAGAATCTGGTTGACACGCTCGACTTGACCGCTAGTTTGAGGATGGAAAGCTGTGCTGAAGCGGATGTTGGTGCCCATGGCCTTCTGAAAAGAATCCCAAAACTTCGAGGTAAAGATGCTGCCACGGTCTGACGAGATCACTTGTGGAATACCGTGCAGAGAGACAATACGAGAGGTATAGAGTTCCGCCAATTGAGCTGCAGTGATCGACTCTTTGATAGGCAGAAAGTGTGCCACTTTGGTGAGTTTATTGATGACAACGAATATAGCATCATTGCTACGCTTGGACTTTGGAAACCCAGTCACGAAGTCCATTTCAATGTGGTCAAACTTCCATTCTAGAATGGCAAGAGGTTGGAGGAGACCAGCTGGCCTTTGGTGTTCTGCCTTCACTCTTCTGCAGACATCACATTCATTCATGAATTGAGTGATTTCGCGCTTCATTCGAGTCCACCAATAAGCTTGCTTGAGGTCCTGATACATCTTCGTGCTACCAGGGTGGATGGAGAGGAGGGAATTGTGAGCCTCGTTCATGATCACTATACGAAGGTCACCTTTGGGTACAACAATACGATCCTCGAAGAAAAGAGTCTCCTTGTCATCAAGGCGGTAGCACTTGTACTTGGGTTGACTCTTGGCAATCCCAATCTTCACCTTTTTCACCATAGCATCAAGAAGTTGAGCTTGGCGAATCTGGTCTTCCAAGGTAGGAGAGACTTGAAGGTTGGCAATGAAACCTTGAGGAACAACTTGCAGGTTAAGTTTGCGGAAAGCTTCACAAAGCTCGGGTTGATAAGGCTCGAGAATCAGACTGTTGCAGAAAGCTTTCCTGCTCAATGCGTCAGCAATCACATTGGCCTTGCCTGGAGTATACTCGATACTCGGATTATACTCTTGAATCATTTCGACCCATCGAGTTTGCCTGAGGTTGAGATTAGGCTGAGTGAAAATGTACTTGAGACTCTTGTGATCAGTGAAAATGTCCACTTTTCTTCCCAATAGAAGATGTCTCCAAGTCAAAAGAGCATGCACAACTGCCGCCAACTCGAGATCATGAGTGGGGTAGTTCTTCTCATTAGGCTTCAACTGGCGAGAGGTATAAGCAACAACTTTCTTCTCTTGCATCAATACCGCGCCAAGACCTTGGAGAGAGGCATCACAAAAGACCTCGTATGGCTTGGATTCATCAGGCGGAGTCAGAACTGGAGCAGTGATCAATTTCTCTTTCAAAGTGTTGAAAGCAATGTCACACTCCAGAGACCAAACGTACTTGACGTGCTTCTGGAGAAGATTTGAGAGAGGTTTCGCGATCTTAGAAAAGTTTTCAACGAATCTTCGGCAATAGCTTGCGAGACCGATGAAGCTACGGAGTTGCTTCACGTTCTGAGGAGGTTCCCAATTCACAATTGCAGACACCTTCTCAGGATTCACGGCAATGCCCTTGGCAGAGATGATATGACCAAGATAAAGAACCTCATCGAGCCAAAATTCACACTTGGAGAACTTGGCGTAGAACTTGTGTTCCCTTAGCTTATCAAGAACCAAACGCAAGTGCTTGGCATGATCTTCCTTGTTCTTGGAGAAAACCAGAATGTCGTCGAGATAGACCAAAACGAAGTCATTGGTGTAGGCATTGAAGATGAAGTTCATCATGCGAGAGAACGTCGGAGGAGCGTTGACGAGGCCAAAAGACATGACAGTGTATTCATATGAACCAAAGCTTGTCCTGAAAGCCGTCTTGGGAATATCTTGCTCACGAATTCAAATCTGATGATAACCTATACGGAGATCAAGCTTGGAGAATACTCGAGCACCTTTGAGTTGTTCGAACAGCTCATTGATGTTGGGAAGTGGGTATTTGTTCTTGATGGTCTTCTTGTTCACTGGACGGTAATCAACACAAAGTCGGTCCGTTCCATCCTTCTTCTTCACAAAAATAACACCACAACCCCACGGAGAAGAACTAGGCCGGATAAGACCCATTTCTCTTTTATATCGAGTTGCTTCTTCAGCTCCTTCAACTCTTAAGGTCCGAGCTTGTAAGGACGTTTGCACACAGGTTCCATGCCAGGCTCAAGATCAATAACGAATTCAACTGGCCGGTGCGGAGGCATTCCTGGAAGCTCTTCTGGAAAGACGTCTTGATATTCGCAAACGACTGGAATTTGCGAGATGGCATCCAATTCACCCTTCTCATTGAGATAAAATAGACGAATGGTATCATCACGAGCGGCAAAGACAATTACATCCTCAGACAAATGAGTCAATCGAATCTGCCTGGCTGCACAATCAAGATGTGCCTTGTGCTTAGAAAGCCAATCCATTCTGAGAATAAGATCAATATCCGAGTCACCAAGAACCGTAGGAGAAGATAGAAACTTGTAGTCTCCCAAGGTGATAGTAACATCCGGAGCAATGGAGTTAGCATGCATGCGCTTACCGGGAGAGACAACTGCTAATGGACTAGGCAAAATTTGCAAAGGCAAACCATGCTTAGATGAAAACGGTCTCGAGATGAAACAATGCAATGCACCCGTGTTAAAAAGAACTTTTGCAGGAATATCATTAATAGGAAGGTTACCCATGATCACATCTGACGAGTCCTCTGCCTGGGCTGCATTCATCAAATTGACCTTGGCGTACTTGGGGTTATGCTTGACCACAGCTGTACTTGCCGATCTGACAGGAGGAGGAGGAGGAAGACGCCTCTGGTTGAAACACTTGTTGGCGTAGTGACCCTTCTGTTGGCACTTGTTGCACGTGACCTCTGAAAGCGGACGGTGGTACAGAGCACTCGATCTTGGAGCTTGAGACGAAGTCTTGTTCTGAAAGCCAGGGTTGGGTGGGTGGGAAGAACCACTGCCACCTTTGCTCTTCTGCTGATACGGCTGACGGAACGGAGGAGGAGGAAGCCAATACTTCTGCTGCTTGGCCACTTGAGTAGAGGAAGAAGGAGTAACATCTCTGGCTCGCTTCTTGGAAGCATCACACCTCAACTGAGCAGCCTCTTGCTTCAGTGCCATGTTGTAGAACTCATCGTATCTCAAAGGCTCAAAGAGAACAAGAGCTAGCTGAATTTCTTCTCTGAGACCACCCCTGAACTGGTATATCATGCTCTTCTCATCAGGTACGTCCTGCTTGGCAAAGCGGGCGAGCTTCTGGAACAACTTGTTGTAGTCATAGACAGACAAAGAGCCTTGCTTCAGATTGCGGAATTCCCCACGCTTGCTTTCAATCACGCTCTGGGGAATATGATGAGCTCGGAAATCTCGACAGAAATCATCCCAAGTGATAACACGTCCACCTCTGGAGTCCTTGTACTGCTGGAACCATTCTGCAGCTTGATCTTTGAGTTGGAAGGAAGCGAACTTAACAAAGTCCTCAGGCCTGACGTTACTGCACTCGAAATGCTTGCACAGATCCACAAGCCAATCGTCAGCATCGGTTGCCTCAACACAATTGCTGAAAGTCTTTGGCCCGTTAGCAAGGAACTGGTTGAGTGAAGCAAAGTGATTCTGATTGTTGCCTTGATTCCCTTGGTTGCCTTGATTGCGCTCTTGGAGAATTTGCATGATCAGCTGTGTGTTTGCATTGGTTGCGGCCATCACATCTTGCCATGCCTCCGGAGGAGGTGGAGGTGGTGGCGGATCAGGATTCAGAGTCGTGCGCGTTGGAGGAGCCATCCTGAAGAGGTTGACCACCATTAGCACATTGATAGAAAATTATTGAAGCTGAATCCAACGGAATGAAAATTGCAACATATAGTCTTCACATCCGAACAAAATGAACGAATGCATTCCTCTTGAAATGGTCACATATCCATAAATTGAGAAGCCACGTAGAATTAAGGTAGAGAAATAAATCAACAAGGTATGGATCAAGAACGAATAATCGGTAAGAAATCCCCATCTCAAACCAATATCCGTGGAAGAAGAACTAGAGCTACTAGAATTCCCACCTATGAAACTCCCGAACCTTTCCGGTTATGCAATCAGGTGTTGGGGATACAGGGGAAGCATAATATCTCACCCAAACTAGCAAATCCTACATCCAGCTGTATCCATCCTTCAACACATAACCAAGAAACCTTCGGAACCCATCTACCTCAACCTTCGAAAAGCATCCGTTATACAAGTTATGGCGATACTCCCGAACTCGCGCCCCAGTAGTGGGTGGCGTCGAGGTTATCTCACCAACGAACTGCATAAAAGATATTTTCGATGTCGGCGTACTAAACTTAGGTATTCCAGAATTGCAATGATAAAATTATGATGACAACACCTCAGAGCTCAACTCCCCGGGACACTTCCACTAAACCCCTGACAGGAGGCACCAAGACAATGTTCTCATCATAAAACCATCGGAACGATTCCAAGATACCCGCGTGATCCAAATTTTTTTAGTGAAATTTGAGAAGAGAAGAGTCAAAACTCTACGTCAGGATGCCTTACCAGAGCGATGAGGAGACTGGGAAGTAAAAAGAATTCCTAAACTCTCCGATATATAATTCCTAAATGACTCAAAACATTTTTCTAGACACAACTCGGCAGCTAAAAACGATCAAGCAATGGGGCTCCTAAGGTCGGGGAAGGCTTTGATACCAACTTGTAACACCCTCGATGCGACTATATCTCCCAGGTGTCGAGGCACGACTTAGAGGCATAATCACATTGAAGGCATATGTCGCAAGTTAGGCAATCTTCACAACATCCCATGTAATATAAATAATAAAGGGGAGATAACATAGTTGGCTTACACTCGCCATGTCAATCAAGTACATAAATAACATTACATCATCCAAACACTCATGGCCCGACTACGGCGCCAAAATAAAAGAGAACCCAACATGCGACAACGGTCCCGTTCACCCCCAACTGGGCACCACTACTGATCATCGGGAAAGGAAACATAGTATCATTGAGAGTCTTCGTCGAACTCCCACTTGAGCTCATACGCGTCTCCTGGAGCGGAATCATCAGGCCCTGCATCTGGTGTAATAGTAATATGTGAGCCACAGGGACTCAGCAATCTCACACCCTCGCGATCAAGACTATTTAAGCTTATAGGTAAGGCAAGGTAAATATGTGGAGCTACAACAAGCGACTAGCAAGTATGGTGGCTAACTTATATGCAAAAGAGAGCGGGAAGAGGAGGCAAAGCGCGAGCGAGAAACTAGAGAGCAACCTGCACAAACATTACTCCAACACCGTGTCCACTTCCCAGACTCTGCCGAGAAGAGGCCATCACGGTAACACACTCAGTTGATTCATTTTAATTAAGTTAAGGTTCAAGTTATCTACAACCGGACATTAACAAATTCCCATCTGCCCATAACCGCGGGCACGGCTTTCGAAAGTTCAAATCCCTGCAGGGGAGTCCCAACTTAGCCCATGACAAGCTCTCACGGTCAACGAAGGAATAGACCTCCTCCCAAGACGTTCCGATCAGACTCGGTATCTCGGTTCTTCAAGACACTTCGACAGGTTAAAACAAGACCAGCAACACCGCCCGAATGTGCCGACAAATCCCGATAGGAGCTGCACATATCTCTTTCTCAGGGCACACTCAGATTGTCTTAGGTACGGGTAGGCCACCCCAGAGTTGCCCCTGGTGGCCACCGGCAGCTGACAGGTGGACCAACACTCAGAGGAGCACTGGCCCGTCGGGGTTAAAATAAGATGACCCTTGTGTCTGCAGAACCCAAGGGAAAGAAAAGGCTAGGTGGCGAATGGTAAAACCAATGTTGGGCATTGCTGGAAAAGCTTTAATCAAGGCGAACTATCAAGGGGTTCCCATTATAACCCAACCGCGTAAGGAACGCAAAATCCGGGAACATAACACCGATATGACGGAAACTAGGGCGGCAAGAGTGGAACAAAACACTAGGCGAGAGGCCGAGCCTTCCACCCTTTACCAAGTATATAGATGCATTAAGATAGCATGGCAATATAATGATATCCCAACAAGTAAATAAATGTTCCAACAAGGAACGGCCTCCAATCTTCACCTGCAACTAGCAACGCTATAAGAGGGGCTGAGCAAAGCGGTAACATAGCCAATCAACGGTTTGCTAGGACATGGTGGGTTAGAGGTTTGACATGGCAATTTGGGAGGCTTGAAAGCAAGTGGTAGGCATCGTAGCAATGGCATAGCAAAAGAGCGAGCAAACTAGCATAGCAAAGATAGTAGTGATTTCGAGGGTATGATCATCTTGCCTGCATAGTTGTCAGAGTTGACTGGATCCTCGAAAGCAAACTCAACGGGCTCCTCGTTAGCGAACTCGTCTCCCGGCTCTACCCAAACAAGACAAACAAGCAACAAGGATACAATCAACCACATGCAAGGATCAAGCAATATGATGCAATGATGATATGCTATGCGGGATGCGATGCGGGATGCAAAATGCAAGATATGACAGGAAATGCATGAACCTGGCCTCAACTTGGGAATCCAAGCGTGCCACTGGAAAGATGAGATGAAATCGCTTGAAAACGATATAAAGAACGCCGGAATCGGAGTTACGGTTTGGAAATGGCAAGCGATTCAAATATGGCACCGGTCTGCGATTTACAGCAAGTAGCCATCTAAATGCAATGAGATGAACATGCTACAGCACCCAAACATGACAACAAAATACATGGCAGGGATGCATTCAAGATGCTTAACAAAAGTCTAGCACTGAGCTACGGCCAATTCATCCATTAACAGGTTCAAACAAGCATGGCAAAAATGCATATGGCAAACAGATCTCAGACTTAGTGAAATCAACACTTGTCTGGAATTTCAGATCAGGTAGCTCTCTTCGGAGCAACAAAACTACATGCTACAGGAACTGAACATGGCAAAATAAAGAATGGCATGGAGCTACTCAAAGAGCTTAACAAAAGTCCCTTAGTGACCTTGAGCCAAAAGGGATCAGAAAATACAATTGCAAGCATGTGAACATAGCAAAAACATAATCAGTTTTCATACTTAGTGAAAACTGGAGCAAGCTGAAATATAACTCAAGTAGGCATGTTTACGAGCTTGATGCACTCACTACGGTGCAAGTCATGGTAATACAAGCATACATCTATCACAAACACACAAAATGCAAGCTAGACATGGCAAGAACAATAGCATAGCATGCACGGATCAACTACAACATCATCGGCAAAATTGCAAACAAGTTGACAATCTGCCCAGATTCACAAAGTAGCAAAAGTAGAGCTCGATTGACTCAAGCTAGGGTGCTCCATAATTGCAAACAAAGACATGGATGGATAGAGCACTACAATAATAACAAAACATCCTTACTGATCATCCTCAAAAGAGGCACGGATCACTAGGAAACAACATGAACATATGGCAACATGAGATAAACAGCTCAAGGACTTAGTGGAAATGCTAAGTCCCTGAAAACAGAATTACTAAGTGCACCACTTTGCAAGCTTGCACTAGTCACCACACACATCACAAAAATACATAGGTTGCACCTCTGGAAAGATGACAAAACCCTTAACAAAACATATGTAGAGCATCAGGGCATAACATGCACACAATAATCATGGCAAAAATGACAAAAACCTAAATTGAGTAGCAGATCTGACAATTATCTCAAGTAGCCTTCTTCTAACAGCATTTCGGGCATCAAGATAAGCTCAAATGAAAATGATGCAATGGAATGAAATGATGTACTCTCTAAGATGAACATTTTGATATGCTATATGCATGAATCGGAGCTACGGATGCAAAGTTACGGAGCTATGAACAGGCACACTTGGATCTGGAATTTGGGACTTAGGAGAAAAAAAAACGACCTAGGGTTTCCCAGATCTGGATCGGGCCCGGAACACTGTAGCGGCGGCGCGGTTCCCGATGATGACCTTCGCCGGAGAAGAAGCGGCCGGCGGGGCGAGGTCGCCGGACCGGCTGGACGGCGCCGACGTCGGAGAGGAGGCGCGGGCTCGCCGGAGCAACGAAGAGGCGGCGGGCGGCGGTGGTCCGGCCGGTTGGCGAGGAGGCACGCAGCGGTGAGCGGCTGCAGTGGCCGGGCGAGCTCCGACCGGCGAGGGCGGCGGAGCGCGGCGCCGGCTCGGGAAAAGAAGGTGGCGCGGGGAGGCTCCGGGCGCGCGCGCGGGCCGGTGGGGCCGGCTCCGGGCTCCCGTGGGCCGCGGTGGGAGTGGCGGCGCAGGGGCCACGTGGCGCTTGCCTATTGGTCCGGGGCGGCGGCGGCGGGGCGTCCAGCCGGAACGGACATGTCCGGTGCGCGCGAGGTGGATTTTCTAGGGTTTCGGAGAGGGAGATCCGGATTTCGGGGAAGGGGTCTTTAAATAGAGGTAGAGGGAGCTAGGATAGTCCAAATGCGGTGCGGTTTTCGGCCACGCAATCGTGATCGAACGCTCTAGATGATGAAGAGGGTTTAGGTGGGTTTTGGGCCAAATTGGAGGGGTGTTGGGCTGCAACACACACGAGGCCTTTTCGGTCCCTCGGTTAACCGGTGGAGTATCAAACGAAGTCCAAATGGTACGAAACTTGATAGGCGGTCTACCGGTAGTAAACCAAGGCCGCTTGGCAAGTCTCGGTCCAATACGGAAATGTTTAATCCCCACACACGAAAGAAAGGTAGAAATGACCACCGGAGGAGAACGAAACGCCGGAATGCAAAACGGACAACGGGGAAAATGCTCGAATGCATGAGACGAACACGTATGCAAATGCAATGCACATGAAGGCATGATATGAGATGCATGACAACGACAACAACACACGGAGACAAAAACCCGAACCCGAGATAATAAATTAACTTAACGCCGGAAACGGCAAGAGTTGGAGTACAAATTGGGAAAGTTACATCCGGGGTGTTACACAAGCCGCTCCCCTCGCTCGGCCTGCTTCCCCTCCAACTTGGGCCGAGGCCCATGGTGAGCTCCCCAGCGCCCACAAGTTTCGGCATGTTTAGTGTTTTTCCAGATCTACGTTATTCCTAATTATTCCAGAGGACGCCGTTTTGCAAAAAAAAAACCTTTTACTTCATGCATATAATTACTCACAAACCGTACTTCGATTTAAAATGTTTCATATATGTAACATGACTAGAATTTTGTGTAGATTAATAATATGCCACTTTCATGCATGTTAAAAATGCTTAAACTCGTTGTTTTCTTTGTTTTGCTATATTGCCATGTTAAAATGATTTAATTCATAACTAAATAACCATAGCTCCAAACTTAACAAACTTTTTATGTAAATGGGGTGGAAAAATGCCTAGTTTAACACAGTTGCTTTACTTTGCATGTTTAATAACTCCAAAATTGTGTATAGGACAGAACAATACCAACTTTGAAATATGCATATGGGGATTTATCGGAATTGTTGTTCATTGTTCCAGCCTCATTTAAACTTGCCTAGATAGGTAGTTTTCTTATGCTTCACCATCTTGCCATGTTTAATAACATTTAATATTGTTGGGTACATAAACAAGAGCGAACTAAACAATTGTTGTTGTGTTTCATCAATATGCAACTGGTTGCATTTTGAGCTCCACTTAATTTGTAGTATTATTTGGCACGATGACCAGGTCTTGTCCTTGTTTGGCACGATGACCAGGTTTGCTAACCAACCCGGGTGTTTGATCTCTCTAATGAACCCGGCTTGAAGTAGTTTAGCTAGCTCCTTCCCCATAGCTTGTCGGTTGGGTTCAGAAAATCGCCGCAGTGTTTGCTTGACTGGCTTGAACCCCTTTATTATGTTGAGGCTGTGTTCGGCTAGCCTGCATGGGATTCCTGGCATATCCAAAGGATGCCAAGCAAAGATGTCACAAATCTTTGCACAGGAAAGCTCTTAGAGCAGCATCGACCGTCGGATCCAGCTGTGCTCCAATATTAGGATCCGTCGGGTGGACTTCGAATTTGACTATTTCGTCTGCTGGCTTGAAAGAAGTGGACTTACGCCTTTTATCGAGGAGTACATCATCTCTATCTACTGTGGAATGCAGAGCAGTGAGCTCCTCGGCAGCAAGGGCCTCGGATAATGCCTCGAGGGCCAAGGATGCAGTTTTGTTTTTGGCGCGGAATGCTATGTCTGGATCACTAGTGATAGTGATCAACTCCGTTGGGCCCGGGACATTTTGAGCCCTGTGCATCCTGTCGCCCCGCTCTGTGGTCGTAACTCGTTGGCTTAACTCACCTACACAGCTGACTACTGGTCCCGATACTACTGAGTCGAGCTCATCTGCTCTGCGTGCTGATGGTACCTGCTAGACTCTCTACTTCGGATAAGACCCATAGGTAAGTTTAAATATGTGAAGGCCATCGCCCCAACAAAGCGGATATCACACTGTTTGAACAGGTGCCAGTGGAAGATTAACTCTTCGGACATGTATTTCTCTAGTGTGCCGAATACCACATCAAGTTTAATTTTCCCCGAGCATCGCGCTTCGTGATTGGGGATAATGTCTCGAAAGTTGTACTGCTTTGCTCGATGCGGCTCTTGTCTATTTGAAATTTTATCGAGCGTGTCTTTGTAGATGAGGTTCAGTCTGCTGCCACCGTCCATGAGCACTTTAGTAAGCCGAAAGCCGTCGATGATTGGGATTAAGACCAAAGCGGCTGGTGCGCGGACTGATCGAGCCCTTGGTTCGTCATTGGTGGTGAAACTTATCGCCGTATCGTTCCGATTTACTGCGGCTATTTAGTTGATTTCGTCGAGGTCATGGAGTGCCCTTTTACGCCAATTATTTGAAGAGAAGCTCTCAAAGACCGTAAAGATGTTGAGATCGTTGTCCACCGCAGAGTATTTCTCTGAGGTTGTATTGGTGAGGATAGCTCACCGCTCTTAGCGACCTGCCGGAGTACCCAACAAGCCCGAAGGTTCTGTGTTGGTTCAGAATTTGGCGTCGTGTGTATCTGACAGGGCTTGTCGAGCCATTCATCAAGGACAGTTATGTGTCCCGTTAAGGGCTTGATTTTCTTGTCCATGGGATGATGATCGGGTGCCCCGCGAGGGTGCATCCTTTTTGCCCGTCCGATGGGTCGCTTAAAGGCGGGTGGTTCCCACTGGGCTGTCTGGGCTTTACAGGCGCTTTCCATTGCGCAACATTTTTGTACTATGTGCGCTAATTCTGTAAAGTGCAGTATGCGGCGTCGCTTGAGGTCATTGAGGATCCCCTCGTCCGCTAATACTAAAACCGCTCATCATCGCAGCAATCTTTGACCTTGTTTTTAACAAGGAGGAATCTGGCCCAAAAGTGATGGATTGTTTCCCGAGGCTGATGTCGTACGTACATTAGGTCGCATATGTCCGGAGGACCAGAATTGCTTGGGGAGTATTTCTTGTGGTGGGTGGGCGGGCTAAAATCCGAACCCTGACCTACTGCGGAATCCGAAGATTGAAGAATTTCTGAGGTTACTAGCCCGTGATCCGGAGTGTCCTGGGGGTTCTCCGGCTCAATGCCCGGTTCTATGTTTGGAGGACAGGAGGTCTCTTCCCGAAGATGGGTATCCGGCTCACAAGGCTCGGAAATCCGAACATATCTTGTTCTCAGCATAGGGGGAGAGGCATCCTCGGCTTGTTCCTCTATGTCGGTGTAAAAAAGTAGGGGATCTCCTTTTCACCCCTTTACTTGTGCACGGGCAGTCAGAGCCACGCGCCGCGGCTACACTTAGTAGGGCAGAGGAGGGAAGCCAGAGAAAAGCCGAAGCACAAGACAACCAAGACGATGCTACCTCTTGAGCTTGCGTTGGTTTTCCCCGAAGAGGAAAGGATGATGCAGCAGAGTAGCGTAAGTATTTCCCTCAGTTTTTGAGAACCAAGGTATCAATCCAGTAGGAGGCCACGCGCAAGTCCCTCGTACCTGCACAACACAAAGACTCGCAACCAACGCGATTAGGGGTTGTCAATCCCTTCACGGTCACTTAGAGTGAGATCTGATAGATATAATATTTTTGGTATTTTTGGTATAAAGATGCAAAGTAAAAAGTAAAAGCAAAGAAAAAAAACAAGTAAATGAGAGATATGATGAGAATAGACCCGGGGGCCATAGGTTTCACTAGTGGCTTCTCTCAAGAGCATAAGTATTCTACGGTGGGTGAACAAATTACTGTTGAGAAATTGACAGAATTGAGCATAGTTATGAGAATATCTAGGCATGATCATGTATATAGGCATCACGTCCGTGACAAGTAGACCGAAACGATTCTGCATCTACTACTATTACTCCACTCATCGACCGCTATCCAGCATGCATCTAGAGTATTAAGTTAAAAACAGAGTAACGCCTTAAGCAAGATGACATGATGTAGAGAGATAAATTCATGCAATATGAAATAAACCCATCTTGTTATCCTCGATGGCAACGATACAATACGTGTCTTGCTGCCCCTTCTGTGGAATGTTATAATAAATAGATAGATTTGATTGATTGTTTGATTGAATTGTCTGAAAGTGAGTGAAAATTCGAAACTTTTTGAAAGTTAAATTTGGAATAAATTAGATCATCATGCCATATCATTTTGCATTTTGGTTGATCCTAGAAATTCTACGCAACTCAATGACCCACGGAGAGAGTTGGGGATTTCGTTATTTTCATATTTGAGTTTTCTCAAATTTTGAGAATAGGATCATTTGATTTTATTTATTTTATCATCAATTATTTCTATTACAAAAATATGAGAGGGAATAAAATGACTTTCCCAAAATAAAGAAATATTGAGGATTTAATAATAAAATCAAATAGGATTTTATTTCGGAGTTTTTCGGTGTTTTATTTGAATTTAGGAGAAAAAGTTTTTCAAAATTGCATTTAGGTCCCAAATAAATGTTCACCTTGTGCGGCTTGATTAGAAGCCCGTGAAAATTTATTTCGAATTTTTGGAGTCCGTTTAGTATTTCTTTTTATTTTTCTTCCGAGCGGAATAATAAAAAACGAACCGACTTCGGGCCGTACCCGAGCAGAACACTGCCCGGGAGAAGCCTTTAAATAGCGCCGCCCCGAGCCGCCCCAGCCCATTAGCCCACCTCGATCCACGTGCCCCGCAGCCGCCGCCGGAGCCGCCGCCGCCGACGCCGCCGGCCCGAGGTTCGTCGCGCCTCGTTTTCCATGCCAAAAAAAAGAGGAAAAAAAATTCGGCGTTCGTCGTTTTTCTTTTTCTCGGATTAAATCTGATTTTTCTGATCGCGATTCCTGATCCGATTTTCGTTTTAGTATAACTTTTCGCTCGTTTATCGGAATCAGGCGATTCAAGCGCCTAGAGTTTCGTCTCGAAACCCTCTATCCGTTTAACCAACTTAAACAAGATTTTGCTACTGTAAAATTTGCCCTAGATCCAGATTACTAGAATGAAGTTGTTTTCTTTCGCCGTTCGTCTTTCGTTGCTTCGTTCGATTTGATTTTTCTTTTGCCAACCGGAGTTCTTAAGTTGAACCTTCTGGTTAGATCTCTTATTTGAGTTTTACCTGTGCATTAGATGAGTACTTATTGTATGCTTGTTTGTTTGTCTGCGGTAGAATACCCGGATGTGCGCCGCTTGTTACTTCGAATCTCTAGGTTTCGCGGATCATCAGCAAGGCAAAGTTCACACTTTGATCATATCCCTTTCATACCCAGTTTTTATGCATTAGTTTCACCCTCAAACATTGCATGAGTAGGATTGATAACATGTGGGTATTGGGAAGTAGTTGATGAGGTAGGAACCTATTGCCCTGCATTCAAACCTTGGGAGTTACTTTTACGTTATGCTTATAGTGCCATGCTATGCTCGTAGACGTGGATTGGGTTTTGAGAGTATTCATGAAAGATGTGAGTTTGTTAATTAATGGTTTACTTAAGGTGGCAACTTAAACACACATCTGGGTGGATTGAGGTACCTGGTTATTCCAGGATTGCTTGTCTAGGCACCTGGGTAGACCAGGATTGCCTGTTTTTTTTATGGACCGCCACCCAGGCCCAAAGGGATCATGAGATTTTTCATACTAGAAACTTCCGTGTGCAGCCACAAGCTATTATGGGCTCTAGCATAGTTGACTAAGTCCTGCGAACTCTTACAGTGGTAGACTAGCAGATGTAGGGGATGTAGGTGGTACGGTCTACCCGATCGTAAGGTGCTAGCACTTCTGAAAGACTATGTCTCGGTCATCCGTTTCTCAAACACCATGCAGTGCGAGATATCCAACGGAGGCGATCGAGTCTTGTGGGGAAAAGTGCGCAAACCTCTGCAGAGTGTATAAACTAATCATGATTAGTCGTGTCCCTGGTTATGGACGTTTTGAGTATCTAGTACCTGGATTATCATGTGAATCTCATCAGGTTACTTTAATTAACTTTGTTGGGTTAATGATGATGCTTAATTGGGATTGAGAATGCTGTCAACCATTCTCAATGTTTAACAACCACCATGATAGTTAAATAAATTTATTCCTTTGCAGTAGGGAAAAATTGGCTTTACGCAAAAACTTGATAACCATAGAGCTTTTCCACCAGCCAAATATGCATGTAGCGATAGCCATATTTCAGCATTGCTCTACAGTGTGAATTTGCCAGTACATTCAATGTACTGACCCGTTTCGGGCTGCAACGTCTCATGTTGCAGGTTTCTTACGACGAGTAAGTGATACGTTAGGGTTACGATTTCTACACTCAACTTTGCCGTTGGTGTTGATGGGAATCGACAACCTTGTTACTTCCGCTATTTGGATTGAGGTAATAGTATTTACATTATTTTATACATGTGATTTACCTCTGTTATAAATCCTCGAGTATTGTGTGTGTCAGCATACCGATCCAGGAATGACACTTAAGCACAGAGACTTGATCCATTCGGGTCAGGTCGCTACATCTCTTCTGCAGGGTCAGGTCTCCAGACGCACGTAATCGTCTGAAGAATTTGCTGGAGACCTGAGCATGCCTGATAGGACGCAGGCTAATCATGAAGAAATGAACTTTCATTTCTCACGTCCTCATATTGCTTTATCAGTTCTTTTATTTGATGAAATTGATCTGATGAATTGATGTCATATTCTTCACTGATGAAGTATATGAGTTTGTAAGCTGCACTAATTCATCTGCAGGATGATCGACCCAAAGCCACTGAGTGGGTCCTCGATAGTGGATGTACAAACCACATGACTGGTGACAAGAATCTATTGATGGATGCTCCATTATCACCATCGCATCTGAAGCATATCATCTTTGCTGACAAAGGCAAAAGTCAGGTATTGGGTCTAAGTAAGGTTGCGATTACAAAGGATCGACACATGGACGAAGTCATGCTTGTTGAGTCCTTAGGATACAACCTTATGTCTGTCTCAATGCTTTGTGATCTTGATATGGTTGTTGTCTTTGGCAAGTACCGTTGTGTTGTGGTTATGGAAGCTGACAATTCCAAAGTCTTCGAAGGCTTTAGGAGAGGAGACCTGTATATTGTTGATTTCTCTACAGGACCACAACCAGCCGTGTGCTTACTTGCAAAAGCTTCAGAAGGCTGGCTCTAGCATCGATGACTTGGTCATGCAGGCATGAGGACTTTGCACATGCTTGCGAAGAAGAAGCATGTCATTGGCATCGAGAATGTCAAATTCCTCAAGGATCACCTATGCGGAGCCTGTGAAGCAGGGAAGATGACCAAGGCCAAGCATCCAGCGAAGACTATCATGACCACCACTCGCCCATTTGAATTGCTTCACATGGATCTCTTTGGTCCTAGTCATTATTCTGCTATCTCAAATGAAGCATCTCAATATGGCTTTGTTATTGTTGATGATTATTCTTGTTACACATGGGTACACCTTGTTACTTACAAACATGAAGTGCAGGAAGTCTTCAAAGGATTTTCCTCGAGGGCTTCAACCAACTTTGGTGTGAAGATCAAGCACATCAAAAGTGACAATGGCACTGAGTTCAAGAATTCTGGTCTCGATGATTATCTTGATGAACTTGGTATTACTCATGAGTTATCTGCTCCTTACACTCCTCAGCAGAACGGCACCGTGGAGAACAAGAACAGGACTCTTGCTGAGATGGCTCGCGCTATGCTTGATGAATACAAAACGCCTCATTGTTTCTGGACTGAGGCAATTGATACTGTGTGCCACATCATCAATAGAGTATATCTTCACAAATTCTTCAAAAAGACTGCCTATGAACTCCTCACTGATAAGAAACCCAATGTAAGTTATTTCAAAGTCTTCGGTGCTAAATGTTGGATTAGAGATCCTCATCACAACTCAAAATTTGCACCGAAAGCACATGAAGGTTTTATGCTTGGTTATGGAAAGGACTCGCACACCTACAGAGTCTTCAACAACGTTCTTCACAAAGTTGTTGAAACTGTAGATGTGCGGTTCGATGAAACTAATGGCTCGCAAAGAGAGCACCTACCTACTGTGATAGATGAACCAGCACCTGAGGAAACAATCAAGTTCAAGGCTACTGAGGATGTCATTTCTACTGAAGAATCTGCTGAAGAATTCATTCCAGAACATGAAGAACATCGAGCTAATGCACCTGAAGAAAATGGTGCTGAAGAAAATGCAGATCAAACTCTTCAAAGACAACCAGCTCATCCTCGTATTGCAAAAGAAGTGCAAGTTGAAAAGATCATCAATGACATCAAAGCGCCAGGTCCTCTCACACGCTCAAAAGATTCACATTTGTCTAACTTTTGTGGGCAGTATGCTTTTGTCTCTATTACAGAGCCCACTAAGGTAGATGAAGCATTTCTGGAGCCTGAGTGGATTCAGGCCATGCAAGAAGAATTACATCAGTTCGAGCTCAACAATGTCTGGGAACTGGTTAAACGTCCAGATCCTCGCAAGCACAATATCATCGGCACAAAGTGGATCTACCGCAACAAGCAAGATGAAAATGGCCTTGTTGTGAGGAATAAGGCACGGCTTGTAGCTCAGGGCTACACACACGTTGAAGGAATTGATTTCAATGAAACTTTTGCACCTATTGCTAGACTTGAGGCTATTCGCATATTACTTGCTTATGCTAACCATCATGATATCACTCTATATCAAATGGATGTGAAAAGTGCATTCCTCAATGGTAAGCTTGAGGAAGAAGTATATGTTTCTCAACCCCTAGGTTTTGAAGATCCAAAGAATCCTGACAAAGTCTTCAGACTCAACAAGGCCCTCTATGGCCTCAAGCAGGCCCCACGGGCTTGGTATGATACTTTGAAGGAACTCTTCATGAAGAAAGGCTTCAAACCCGGTTCACTCGAGCCTACTCTTTTCACTAAATCTTATGATGGTGAATTGTTTGTGTGCCAAGTATATGTTGATGCTATTATCTTTAGCTGTACTGACCAACGTTATAGTGATGAATTTGCCTATATGATGAGTGAAGAATATCAAATGTATAGTATGGGAGAAGGTATCAAAATTCGTCAACAACACAATGGCATATTCATATCTCAGGAGAAATACCTCAAGGATGTACTGAGGAAATTCGGCATGCAAGATTACAAAGGCGTCAAAATTCCTATGCCCACAAATGGCCATCTGTGCACGGATGAAAATGGTATTGACTTCGATCATATGGTATACCGCTCCATGATAGGTTCCTTATTATACTTATGTGCATCTAGGCCAGATATAATGCTTAGTGTTTGCATGTGTGCCCGATTTCAAGCTGCACCGAAGGAATAACACCATAAGGCTGTGAAGCATATTCTTCGATATCTAGCTCACACACCAACACTTGGAATATGGTACCCCAAGGGCTCGGCTTTTGATCTTGTTGGATATTCTGACTCTGACTATGCTGGTGATCGTGTGGATCGCAAGTCAACATCTGATACATGCCATTTCCTCGGACGATCTTTGGTCTGTTGGTCCTCGAAGAAGCAGAACTGCGTATCAATATCTACTGCTGAAGCTGAGTACATTGCCGCTGGTTCTTGCTGTGCCCAATTTCTATGGATGAAGCAAACTCTCAAGGACTACGGCGTCAACATGAAGAATGTACCTCTCTTCTGTGACAATGAGAGTGCCATCAAGATTGCTCACAACCCAGTTCAGCACTCGAAGACAAAGCACATTCAGATTCATCATCATTTTCTTCATGATCATGTGTTGAAGGGCGACATTTCTATTGAGCATGTGAAGACTGAAGAACAGCTAGCCGATATCTTCACAAAGCCCTTGGATGAGAAGAGATTTAGCAACTTGCGGTGTGAGCTAAATATCCTAGAATCATCGAATGTTCTTTGAAAAGGACACTCATCCTAACACTTATGCAAAATTGATGACTTAGATGTGCAACACATGAAGAAACGTTTTACTTCAATCAATGAAGAATAACACTCTTAGTGTGAAGAAATTAATGAAGAATTTGATTCTCAGAACCCTACGATAATTGTACGCGGTGTCTGAAATCATCATTCTTATACGGTGGGTCACGCCACCACCAAAAGTTGAAATTCCTCAAATTATTCATATTCTTCAACTTTGCATAGTCTTCACTGGTTCCGTTGTTTTTCTTCATTGGCTATATATATATATATATATATATGAGTTTATGTCATCTACAGCATTCACTTATTGCTATTTCTTCAAGTTGGTTTTCTGCTAAGTGAATGTGATCAGACCCTTCCCCTCTATGCTATACTCAACCCAATCTGTTCACAAATTCTTCATGCGCGTTCTATTTGAAACTCATTCAAAATCTTCACTTTGTCCTTGTCAGCTGAAGAAATTGAGAACAGAACTTTAAAACTAATCTTATCCAAATTTTCTATTTTGCTGCTCAAATCGTTCCGCATCCCACGATAAATTTTTTAATTCACCCACGATCTTACACGATCTCCACTACACAGTACGTGGGTGACACATGTCGTGTGAAGAAGAAGGATCAGGGGCACGTTTCGTCCCAAATCTTCGGGCAAACAGTTTTTCACTGCTACTATAAATACCCCCTCATCCCTTCCTCACTTCCTTTACTCCACTCGATCTCTCTCTCCCACTCGAGCTTCCCAAACCCTAGCGTCGCCACTACTCCATCATCGCCGGTGAGGAAGAGCTTCACTGCCTCGACCTCGTCGTCGTCGTACTCGCGTCGACCGCGGAAATCTTCACCTCCGCCGCCGCCGTAGACGTCTTCGTCCACCAAGTTAGGGCGTGGAAGATAATCGAAGCTGAGACGATGGACTCCCACTAGTGCCTTCACCCAACTGGTCGTTGGTGTCACCTCACATTTCAGGAGATACGATAATGAACAAAAGCTTAACATTTTTACTTAGGCCATACTCACTCTAAGATGTGAGTAAGGTGTTCTCCTTGACGCGAAATCCTTATTAAGAATAGTGGTGGGTCTCGCTAAATATGCCGGGCTATTAGATCACCTATTCACCAAACCTACTATCTCTCTGACCTCACTATGCACTAGATTTTGGATACAACGAATGCTACTTGTGTGTGTGTAATTATTCCGTTTTTATCCTATATGAAAAGTCATATCAGAGAATCAATTGTTCTTTCGGAAGAAACTATTCCTTGCTCAGATTAAGTTGTGCTAATTTCATCTATACAAACGAATTTTCTGGACAACCGATAGGAGACATAAAGAAGTACGCTTAAGTGACCAAATCTCATGTAAGAACCTACGCCATACTAGAATACCATAAATTATAGAGTCCTCATACTATCTTGGACTCTGCTTATCTACTTGACTAGTATAAATGAACCTCCTTCGAGGAGGAATATATACTGCAGAGTTCTAAACTGCGAAGTCTCTCAATTCCTCGCTAAGCACCTATTTTCACTGTTCAAACAAGCTAACTGATGGCAAATTCAAGTGTCAAACATCACTGCGTTACTAGAACAGTCATATTTTGCCATTATTGTGTGTGTCTGAACACGTACCTACTTTTATTAAATTAGGGCTGATCTTTTATTTTTGTTTTATTTTGTTTTTTTCTTACCGATTATCTATATTCGTTGCTGGGTATCACTGGGTCGTTAATCAACTTAACTCATTTGCAGCGTTCCTCGAAGAAAAGTTGCATACTTCTTCAGAGAATTCGATTGTTCAAATTCCTCAACTGAAGAAAATGGCTGATGGTAAAAGGCCATAGAAGGGAGGAAAGAGGCCTGAGGAAAATACAGCGTTTGAGATCCCTGATGACATATATGTTGGGTACTGTACACCTACTGAGGAAACCAAGAATGAGCGCAAAGTGCGCAAACAGAGAATGGTGGGAGTACAGATATGTCACTCCTAAGTACATGAAGAAATTCGCACTCAATCCTCCATGCCCAAGAGCTCCATTGGCACCTGGCCAAGTAGCAGATCCCGCCAGCCTCAAGCGCGGTGAGGACTATCCTGATGAATGGGCCAAGCGCCAAGGCAAGTTGGCCAAGCAAGCCAGAGAAGCAGTGAGGAAATTCAATGAAGACTCTGCTGTGGCTGCTGCTACCTCTACTGAGGCCTCTGTCAAGCCGAGGAAATCCATGCCTAAGAAGCCTGCTCGTAAGACAAGTGCTTCACCAACGGTGCCCTCACGGCCAAGTTCCCCAGCTGCGCCCTCATGGCAAGACTCTTCAAGGTCCTCACGACCAATCCCTCAAGCTGCTCCTTCAAAATCCTCAGCACCTCCTCCAAAGTCCTCAGCTGTTCCGACAAAGTCTTCAGCACCTGCGCATTTGGCCTCGTGCCAAAGGATTGCAGGCATCTCCATTGCCTCTGGTGTCTCAGCAAGCTCCTCAGCTGCACCAAATTCTTCATCTGGCCCCACTTTGATGAAGACCAAGGCAACTGCTGGACGAGGTTCTCGGCCAAGTCCTCAAAAGAAGCAAGTCGCTTTCCAGGTGCCACCTGAAGAAGATGAAGCTGATGATGATGAACTTGCAGAAATCATCAGAGACAGACAAGTTAGGGCCGCTAGAGCCAAAGGCACACCTGTGCCACTGCTTTTGGATCCCAAGCTGATCCTCGACTACATTGATCTCTGGCACAAGGACCCAAATACTCCTATGCCTGACTTCAAGTTGACACCTGGTCAAAATCACATGCTGACTCATTTCATACAAGAGGAGAAATGGAAATATGATCAGGCCAGGCAGATCAAGAAGGCCCAGTACAGAAAGGAGAAATACCTGAAGAACAATGTTGTCACTATGACCACTGATGAACTTGTAAAAATCCAATCTGAAATCAAAACCCTCAGCGATGACTTCCAAGCCTACTATGCTGATTCGCAAGGAGCCAAAGTTAGATTTGTAAAGATAACTGAACAGTTCACTTCAAATGTTGCTGCCCCAACGCAACAGGAAATTCCTCAGGCGGAAGCATCTGCTCAGCCGACTGAAGAACATGCCAGCACCGCTAATGACAATCAGGCTGTTGAAGAAAATGTGAGTTCTAGGGCTGATGACTGCATTCCAGCCACTGAAGAAATTGCCAGGGCACCCACTAGTGGTGTGCCTGAAGAAAATCAACCAGATTCCTCAGCTGCTCCTGCACCAACTTCAACTCCAATCCTTCCATCTGCATCAGATGTGAAGAAGACCAAGGCTGCAGAGCGTGCTGCAGTGAAGAAAAGGAAAGCATCAGCTGCTTCAGATTCTTCAGCTCTGAAGAAAATGAAGCCTATGACAAGCTCATTTGCACATCCGATTGATGTTGTTCCGATCTCAACCAGGCCATCAAAGGACCTTGTTCCTTTTGATGAAGAATATGTGATCCCCAGCGGATCTCATGAAGAAACTCCTTCTGCTGCTTCGTCTGAATTGTTGGATGAAGAAATTAAAGTGGATGTGATCCCTTCAACTCCTATCATCTCCTTGCCTATGCCTAAGTTCACAGCTGAAGAGGCTCGCATTGAAGAAATGGAAGATGAAGATGTGGACATTGGCTGCTCCACACCCGTAATCAGTGATGAATTCTGGGAAAGTCAGCATCCAAACTCTCCAATGTTCACCCCTCTACAGCAAATTCCTCAGTCCCCCACACAAACTGTTCACATGGGCTCTGAAGAAACTCATCCCACTTCATCTGTCCATGAGGAAATTCCAGCCACTAGCGCTGAAGAAACTGCTACTGTTGAACAACCAACTACGCAGACTGCCACTGAGGAAGAACCAGAAATTCCTCAGCCTGAAGAACCTGCGATTGAGATTCCTGAGGTCATGATGCAACTCACTGACACTCATCTGCCAAAGCCAAAGGATCCATTCTCATGCAAGCAAAAGTTCAAGGCTGATGATTTCTTCGGCGAGCACTTATTCTTCGAAGATTATAACCCTTATGACTCTGCTCGCATTAGGAAGAGGCGTTTCTGGACTGCTAGTCAAGCCAATTTCTATTCCTCAGTGCTGTTCAACAAGGAGAAGATTTTCTACCATGAGCATATTCCTCACGTGGATATGGAATTTCTGCCGTGCTTCGCACCAGTCCTCAGTGTTCTTCATGACGCTGGACTGCTCAACTTTTGCTCTGACATCTGTGATTGGAATGAAGAACTGATTCTTTAATTCTATGCAATGCTGCACATCACCGGAAATGCTGAAGATGTGAATTCATGGGTGCTGGACTGGATGTCTAAAAACACTCACTACACTGCACTCAGTCCTCCCCTTGAAGAAGCTCGCTGCATCTACAGTGAACCTGAGCTCACACATCATTACATGCAAGTGCTGATGAAGCCTTTGAAACCAGGTCAGGCACCACGAACAAAATTCCTCGTGAAGGAATTGTTGTACGTGCCCAGAACTGTCTATCGTATTCTTACGAGGACAATCAGTCCTATCAAAGGCCACGACTCATCTGATGAGGAAATTGTTGGCATCATGAAGAATCTGGTATTCAACATCGTTCATGGCATTCCTGTCAACTATCACGATTTCTTCATGAGGACTATGGCCAATGTTGCACTGTCTCCGTTTGAGCTGAAGCCTTATGCACCTTGGATCATGAGATTCCTCAGGACAAGGTCTTCACTCAACTACAAAGCTGATTTCCAGAATCATCTCAGCTACTTGCCCCCAATTGAAGTCCTCAAGTAGACATATTCCTCAGTTGATGGAAAGGGCAAGGCACCAGCTGTAGTTGATGAACGCATTCGTCCATTGGATGGTCAGTTTCGCAAAGCTGCATCTTATTCCACCAATGATGACTTTGCCACACATGACTCTACCAATGCTCCCAAGTCCACTCCTCAAGCCACTGCTTCGCGCGTGATGACAGACCGTGAACTTCTGCTTAGTCTTCACCAGAAGGTGGATCGAAATCACAAATGGGTTAAGCGTCAGTTTGGTTCACTTCTTCACAACATGACTGCCACACACAATGCAGTGAAGAAAAACCACTACTACCTCCATCAAGTCTTCGGTCGTACCTGGGCAATCCTGTCACATCTGTATGGTGAAGAAGATCTGAAGAACATGGGTCTTAATGAAGATTTTGACTGGTCTGCACCTCCACCGAAGAAATTCAAGAAGGTCAAGGTTCCTTCTCTGGTGGCCAGCTCCTATTCTTCATCACGCGACACTGATGAACATGAAGATTTAGACGACACTGCGGCAGGCCCTACATCAACCAACGACCCCAACAACGCTGGAGCTCCTTCATCAACTTGATTATCTTCAGGGGCGTTAATCCTCAGTTTCGATCCTTTTGGTCATTTGATGACAAAGGGGGAGAAATTTGAGTTTGAGTTAGTCTTCAAGCAGGTCTATTTTATCGCCCATATACAACGTTTTTTTGCTAAGTTACAACTCTCGTTCTTCTGAAACTTTATTGGATCGAGTTGTAATCTTAAACCCGATGGTGCTCTGATACTTTTGATGCACTATGCTCTGATACTCTTTTCTGCATGCTTATTCCTCGTTAATATTATTGCATGCATGCTGAATTTCATCAGGCACCATATTTCATCATGCATTTCAAATTCTTCATATTATATGTTAAATGTGTATATGAATTACAAGATATAGGGGGCAATCTCCTATCAACCCTCAGCCCACAATCATAGGATATTTTTGCCCGATATGGACACATCTGCTGAAGCAATATATCCAGAGCTGGCCAAGCAACCACTAAGTCTCCAGAATGCAGAACACCAGAGCTTCACTCAAAATATTGAAGGTGTTGAAGCTCTCTCTCGCGTGTATCCAATGGCAGGCACCACACGTGCCCCTGCCTCAACTGAAGCCACCAACAGCACAGCTGCAAAGAGACCCAAGAAGCGCACTCGTGCACTCAATGACCGAGAGCTTCTTGTGGCTCTTCACCAAAAGCAAGATAGGCATCACGACTGGCTCAAGAGGCAGATGAGAAGCATCATGCAAGACGTCAATCACCTCAGAAATATGGCAACCAAGAATGCATTTGTCACACACGAGACCTGTCGCCGCACTTGGAAGGGCCTCACCATGATGTGCCCTGAAGCTGAACTGCATGAGGATGGCTTCACAGAACACTTCAAATTTGACTCCACGCCTCCAAGAAGAGCGGTTATGCGCAGCACACCATCACTTGAAGAGTCAGAGTTCTCTTCTTCTGCTGCCACCGTGTCTGCCCGTATTATTGAAGAAGAAGACGACGCGACATCATCTCCACCTGCTTCAACGCGCGTCGAATCTGCACCAAGCTCGTCTGCACCACCGCCAAACAACTCCACCGACCCTGCTACGCCTGGGAACGCGTAGAAACCTCTATGTCTTCAAACCTTTTTTGGTCATCACTGACAAAAGGGGGAGAAGCATATGATGGTTATAGTCTTCAAGCGAGTCACTTTGGGCGGGTGCCACTATATTTTGCTACAATTTTGCTTCGTGCTTACAACTCCCGTTCTTGCTACATTTGCTTCTTGAGTTGTAACACTTAGCCTTGATGGCCGTCTGCTACCTGCTTGTCACTCCGTTATGCGAAGATAAATTCCGCATGTGCGATGATAAATTCCGCACTTATCTCTTACTGCAGACGTCCATTTTCCATTATGCATGACATTATCTTCATATACTTTCACATGCATAATGGATTGTCATCATAAGTTGAAGTGGATCTCCACAAGTACAACCTGCCATGTGCATTTGCATTCAAAAGGCAAATTACTTATATGCACATCTTCAGGGGGAGCCCTTGCAACTTATGAAGACAAATTCCTTTACTATTTCACAAATTATGTTCCCCGTTGAAAACTTCAACTAGTTTGTCATCAATCACCAAAAAGGGGGAGATTGTAAGTGCATCTAGTGCCACCCCTAGTTGGTTTTGGAGTATTGACGACAAACCTAGTTGAGGGACTAATGTGTTTGTGAGAATTGCAGGAAAACACAGGTAGAAGTCCCTCATTGATTCGGTTTTACTACCAGAGATGACCCCTAAAAATGTACGAAGACATTGAAGACAATGGTGGTTTATGAAGATATTCATATTGAAGACAATGACATGAGAAGACTCCCTATGAAGCTTTTGAAACTCGAAGACCTAGATCCTTCGTAGTTTTATTTCATTCATGTTGCGTCATAGGAACCACCGTACTGTTAAGTGGGGTCGAAGAGAACCAGTCAGAATGACTGAAGTGATGCCTAATTCAAATCCTATGTCTTCGAGCGAAGCCTATGAGAGAAAATCTTGTCCAGAGTCAGACAAGTCAGCTTTACTTGTAACCCAAGTAAAGTTGCCGTGTGAGTTCGAAATCCGACCGTTGGTACACGTGTCAATTCCTTAGTGACCCAGGGTCATTTCGGACAGATCAGGTCGGGTTGCCAAGTGGCTATAAATAGTCCACCCCCCCACAACCTTAAACCGTTGGCTGCTAAAATTTTAGTGCACGGCTTTTGTCGTTTGAGAGCAACCCACCTCGAAGCCTTTGAAAGAAAAATTCCCAGTGAGGAGAAAAGCCCTAACCACCCAGAGCCAGAGTAAATTGGGCATCACTTAAGTCTTCGTGTCTGTGTGATTTGAAGACTTATTACACTTGAGGACTGTGCATCCTCCAGACGGTTAGGCGTCGCGTTCTGAGCATCCAAGAGAAATTGTGGATTGCCAGTGAACGAAGTCTGTGAAGGTTTGGGAGTCTACCTTGAAGACTTACCAAAGTGATTGGGCGAGGTCTGTGTGACCTTAGCTCAAGGAGAAAACGGTGAGGATTGGGTGTCTTGGACTAAGTGTCCTTGACTGGGTGTCCGGGACTGTGTGTCCTTTGGTTTAAATACCTAGCTGCTCCAACCAGACGTACAGTTGTCACAGCAACTGGAACTGGTCAAACAAATCATTGTCTTCAACGTGTCACTGGTTTCATCTTCACTTCCCTTCATTTACAGTTATTCATTGTGAAGCCATTGCATGCTTGCTTTATCTTTTGTCTTCACAACATGAATGTATGATCTGTTCGGCTTCATAACTTCTTCCTACCTGATCCTTATTACACTGAAGCTGTTTGTCATTGCGCTTTCACTCTATTGTATACATGACCATGGCTGCCCTAGTGTAATCCAACTTCCGCTGCATAGTAATAGGCATAATCTTCACTGTTTGTCTTCATAACTCTCACGTTTTGAAGACTTTCATAAAAATCGCCTATTCACCCCCCCCTCTAGTCGCTATAACGCACTTTCAATTGGTATCAGAGCCTGGTGCTCCCTTGTTCTGTGTGATTCGGTTTAACCACCTGGAGTTTTAGTTATGTCGACTGCAGGGATAATCAAAGTCTCCGCTGCTTGCCCCGTCTTCGATGGAACTGAATATCCCTACTGGAAGAATAAGATGCGCATGCATCTTGAAGCCATTGACATTGACCTATGGTATGTCATCGAGAACGGCGTTCCCAAGGCTGGAGAAGGTGTCACTGCTGCTGATGTCAAGAAGTTCACTCAACTGGACTCCACTGCCAAGAATATCATATGTGGTCATCTGACCAAAGGACAGTATGGCTGTGTGAGTGCTTTGAAGACATCCAAGCTAGTCTGGGACTGGCTCTCAAAGGTCAATGAAGGCATCTCAACCCAGAGAGATCAAAGAATCAGTGTTCTTCGCAACCTCTTCAACCGCTTCAAGCGAAATGACAATGAGAATGTCCAGCACACATTTGACCGGCTCACTGACATCACAAATGAGCTTCAAGCCCTCGGCGCCACTGAGATCACCAAACATGAAATCGTCAAGACGCTGCTGAGATCACTTGATAGTTCGTTTGACATACTGGCCCTGATGATTCAAGAACGTCCTGATTTCAAGACACTCGATCCGTCTGACATACTTGAGAGGCTCAACACACATGAGTTTCAACTTTCTGAGAAAAGAGATATCTACGGCCCAAACTATGGGCGAACTCGTGCCTTGAAGGCAAAAGCTGTCTCCTCATCTGAAGAAGAATCTGGCTGCAGTTCTGATGATCCTGAAGACATTGGAAGAGAACTTGCAATGCTAGTGAAGAAGTTCCAAAAATTCACTAAGAAGAAAGGCTTCAGGAAATCCTCACGATCAAGCTCAAGGAATGATGAAGCTTCTGCTCATGACTACAAGAAGAAAACATGTCACAAGTGCAAGAAAACTGGACACTTCATCTCTGAGTGTCCACAGTGGGAAAATGAGAACAGAAGGAAGAAGAAGAGCAAGGAATATGATTCTGACGACAAGAAGAAGAAGAAATACTCAAAGTCTTCCTCCAAAACTTCATCAAGGTCTTCATCACACAAGAAGGGCTCATCTGGCAAGGCACGTGCGTTTTTTGGAAAGGAGATGGATTCAGAGGAGGAGTCCGCATCTGAGGAGGCAGAGGTGGAGTCTGAGGAGGAGTCTGATTCTGGCATTGCGAGTCTGGCTACAGCATACATCGCCAAGTCCATCTTCAATACTGAAGACAATGACTGCATCACCGACACCGACGCAAATGACAAGAACGACTCCACTCCTACCTACTGCTTCATGGCACGCGGTGCCAAGGTAAACACACGCACTACTCGCTATGAAACATCAAGTGACGATGACTCTGAATGTGATTCAAAACCTAGCTACAAAACACTTGCTAAAATTGCAACTGAACAACAGAAAGCTATGGAACATATTCAAAAATTGTTAGACAGAAGCGATGATCTGTTGGGTGCTGAAATGACTCGATCTGAATCCTTAATTGAAGACATAAAAAACCTTCACGTTAAGTATCGCAGGAACTTGAGATCGTCTTGGATGATCTCCGCGAGAAACTCACTCACCGAGCGTTCCAATGCCGCTGATGTATTCTTGCCAAGGACTCTCATATACTTTGAGAAAATCTGCGATGCGGCTCGCCCTGAAGTGAGTCTGCTCTCATACAGATTGAGGCATTACTGCTCTGTCGTCTTCCAGCAGTGAACTCCTTCATCAATCAGATCCTCTATTCCGTCGCAGATAGGATGAGTGTTGAGACCAACGACACTACTCATCTATATCGGCGTCTACATTGTCGCAGTGCCTAATGGCAAAGCTTTCTGTTGTCTAGAGATGTCTCGTCCATAAGATGTGACCTATCCATACCTCTTCACGATCTATTCCTATACAGTTCTAAACTTCGCAGACGCTCCAACGGACTCATCTACTCGCACTACTGTAGGATTGATGGACACGGCGCGAGCGTACTATACTGCTGAGTCGAGCACGAGAACTCCCTACATGATCTATAGAGATCTATGTGCATTGATTAACGGTGGATTCTGACAAAAGGTAACCTAAAGGCGTCACATTTCAGAGCATATGTATCCGATTTCTTTCTGGCAACGACTATGTTATCAATCTCACATAGAACCAGCAAGAGACTTGTGAGAACTGTCGAGATAGCGAGTGCACATCTGTCGGTAATTAGCTAGTCAAATGGTGTGTGTACTTCGGTATCGAAGACTGTGTCTAAAAGCTCGCGAGCTGCAGTACCCAGACACACAGAGGTAATTGCTGCTCTTGCGATGCGCTCACCTATCGCGTCAATACACTCGTCTGGCACTTCCAGCTTCTGTCCACAATAACGCCATAACCTGGTGTCATTCAATTTGTCTTATATTCACCTTCGATATGCTATAACCTGAACCTACTCATTAGCATTGCACGAACCTCTCCACACAGTCGTTTAGCATCGTCGTATAACGATATGTCTGAAACCTCGCGAGGACATCCAACCGCCAATGATGCAAGAGTCGCCGCGTTCCGCCGACAGACCCTAGTCTCTGCCTAATCTTACACATGAATCGTCGTCCTCAAGTACAGACTCACCTTCTCCATTCGGACACAGACGCCTCTGGGCATGCTCAGGTCTCGCCATCAGCCGCACAAGGACATTTCAATATTGCTCCTACGCATACACAACTACACTATCACAACCCGGCCTACCCTCCTCCCACTCCTCTCCAACACGTATAACCTACGGGCTGAGACCTGTTCCCGGGTGAATCCACAGTAGCTCAACGCAGCAAAATGCGTATGATTAATAGAGATATAGCAAAACAAACACTGTGACAGGATACAATATCATGTTCCTCCAATCCTCGGCCTAAATGGACACCATCGAACGTCGAAGTACTATATCTATTGACACTATTCCTTAGCGATATGACTTTGCCCATTGCTACGCATAAGCAACTTGTTATTGTTCCTTGCAACTGTTCCATAACTGTCAAAATTCTCATGAAATGTTCGATCTCCGTCGGTATTTCAGTCTCGAACCTCTCTATCTAAGTGCGAGCGCGTGATCTACTTACCTGCGTGTGCGGACTCTCTCTGTCTCAGTCTCTCTATTTCTTCTGTGAACTCGATTTCTCTCATCCTCACGATGACTCTCTTAGCACTTTCTAGCCTCTCATAACGTACACACTTCCATGTGCGCGCCTGGATTACACGAATCTTTATACTCTCCTGTCTTGCTCTCCCGCTATCATCACAAACCATCCTCCTCCTTCTGCGTAATGCTGAGGCACTAACTCTCTTATATGTGCGCCCGCAAGATAACAAACCGGCTCAAGCAATTCTTCATCAGTCATCTCACTGAGATACTGCGCTACATGCGTGCCTGATCTCAGCCTATGTCACCCTCCAATTAAGATCTGTGCTCATAGACAACCTACTCTCGCTCTCACAGTCAACTGATCGTTTTTGCCTTCTTCGGACAACTAGACTCAGTTTTCCTCTAAAAGTGAAAGCCTTACTTAGCTCCTCCACCTCTACACTGCTCTATTATGCAGAAAACTAATATCAGCAAGACGGCAAGAGTAGCGAGAATCTGTCACCTGTTCACCGGAAAAGGACCTCGGAGGAGCCTAACCGACACCCACTTCAAAGTCTTCAGAAAATGGATTATTGACAGTGGGTGTACAAATCACATGACTGGCAGAAGAAGCCTTCTTATGGACTCAACTTTACGTCCATCCGACAAGAGCCACATTACATTCGCTGACACTGGTAAAAGTAAGGTATTGGGTCTAGGTAGAGTTGCAATCTCAAAGGATCAACACATGGATAAAGTCATGCTTGTTGAATCCCTTGGCTTCAACTTAATGTCTGTCTCAATGCTTTGCGATTTGAATATGATTGTAATGTTTGGCAAATATCGCTGCCTGGTGCTAATGGAATCTGACAAATCTCTAGTGTTTGAAGGGTATAGGAAAGGTGATTTGTATGTGGTAGATTTCTCAGCAGGACCACAACTTGCAGTATGTCTTCTTGCAAAAGCTTCAGAATGCTGGCTTTGGCATCGAAGGCTTGGGCATGCTGGCATGAGGAACCTCCACACCCTTGCGAAGAAAAAGCACGTCATAGGCATCGAGGGCGTCAAGTTTAAGAAAGATCACTTATGCGGTGCTCGTGAAGCAGGGAAGATGACAAGGGCAAAACATCCTTCGAAGACAATCATGACTACTACACAACCCTTCGAACTGCTTCACATGGATCTTTTCGGTCCCACTCACTACTCAACTTTTACTACTTCTGCATGCCTCTATGGCTTCGTAATTGTTGATGATTATTCTAGATATACTTGGGTGCACATAATCCTTTACAAGACTGAAGTGCAGGATGTCTTCAGACGCTTCGCAAATCGAGCTATGAACAATTTTGGCGCCAAGATAAAGCACATCAGAAGTGACAATGGCACTGAATTCAAGAACACTGGCCTTGATACATATCTGGATACCTTGGGCATCACACATGAATTCTCAGCTCCATACACGCCACAGCAGAATGGCGTCGTCGAACGCAAGAACAGAACACTCATTGAGATGGCCAGAACAATGCTAGATGAATACAAGACTCCAAGAAAATTCTGGACTGAAGCCATTGATACTGCATGCAATACAATCAATCGTGTTTATCTTCACAAGCTTCTGAACAAGAAATCCTATGAACTCCTAACTGGCAAGAAGCCAAATGTCAGTTATTTCAGAGTATTTGGCGCAAAGTGCTGGATCAAGGACCCACACCACACCTCAAAGTTTGCCAAAAGCACATGAAGGCTTCATGCTTGGATATGGAAAGGATTCGCACTCCTACAGAGTCTTCAATCTCTTCCACTACAAAGTGGTTGAAACAGTGGATGTGCGATTTGATGAAACCAATGGATCACAAAGAGAGCAATTGCCAAATGTGCTAGATGAAGTTCCAGCAAATGAATCAATCAAGCTTATGGGAACTGGAGAAATTGTACCTTCTGAAGCTCAACCTGAAGAAGAACTTATCATCTCAGCACCTGATCCACATGAAGACAATGCTCAGCCTGAAGATATACCTTCAAATGACCACATAGATCAGCAAGAGCAAAGTCTTCGCCCCACACACCCTCGTGTTGCAAATGAAGTACAAATTGACAAAATACTGGACAGCATCAATGCACCTGGTCCACTCACTCGTTCAAGGGCAACTCAGCTAACAAACTTCTGTGGGCACTTCGCATTCGTCTCAATATCAGAACCCAAGAAAGTTGAAGAAGCCTTCATGGAACCTGAATGGATTCAAGCTATGCAAGAAGAGCTTCAACAGTTTGAGCTGAATAATGTATGGGAACTGGTTAAGCGTCCTGATCCACGGAAGCACAACATAATAGGCACCAAATGGATATACCGCAACAAGCAAGATGAGCATGGTCAAGTTGTCAGAAACAAAGCTCGTCTCGTTGCTCAAGGATATACTCAAGTGGGGCATTGACTTCGATGAAACATTTGCTCCTGTGGCTAGGCTTGAAGCCATACGCATACTGCTGGCCTATGCAAATCATCATAACATACTTCTATATCAAATGGATGTGAAAAGTGCCTTTCTCAATGGCAAGATTGAAGAAGAAGTGTATGTTGCACAACCACCTGGCTTTGAAAATCCAAAACATCCTGATATGGTATACAAGCTCAACAAGGCACTGTATGGCCTCAAACAAGCCCCTAGGGCCTGGTATGATACACTCAAGTACTTTCTGAAAAGCAAAGGCTTCATACCTGGTTCCCTGGATCCCACTCTTTTCACGAAGACATATGATGGTGAACTGTTTGTGTGCCAAATATATGTGGATGACATTATCTTCGGCTGCACCAATCAGAAATAGTGAAGAGTTTGGATATATGATGCAAGAGCAATATCAGATGTCCATGATGGGGGAGCTGAAGTTCTTCCTCGTCTTCAAATACGACAACAACGCAACGGCATCTTCATATCTCAAGAGAAGTATCTCAAAGATTGCCTGAAGAAGTTCGGTATGCAAGACTGCAAAGGCTTCACAACACCAATGCCAGCCAAACATCATCTGGGTCCCGACAACAATGGTAAAGAGTTTGATCAAAAGGTATAGTGCTCCATGATTGGTTCTTTACTTTATTTATGTGCATCTAGGCCAGATATTATGATTAGTGTTTGCATGTGTGCTCGATTCCAAGCGGCACCAAAGGAGTCGCATCACTTAGCTGTGAAGCGAATTCTTTGATATTTGGTTCACACCCCAACTCTAGGATTATGGTATCCAAAGGGCTCAGAGTTTGATCTGGTTGGATTCTCGGATGCTGATTATGCTGGTGACAAAGTTGATCGCAAGTCTACATCAGGCACATGTCACTTTCTGGGACGATCACTTGTATGTTGGTCTTCAAAGAAGCAGAACTGTGTATCTCTCTCCACTGCTGAATCTGAATACATTGCTGCTGGATCTTGCTGCGCTCAGCTTCTGTGGATGAAGCAAACACTCAAGGACTATGGCATTCATCTAAAGCAAGTGCCACTCTACTGCGACAACGATAGCGCCATCAAGATTGCCAATAACCCAGTTTAGCACTCGAAGACAAAGCACATTGAAATTCGTCATCACTTTCTCAGAGATCATGTTGTGAAGGAAGACATTGATATCATACACGTCAACACTGAAGAGCAATTGGCAGATATCTTCACCAAGCCCTTGGATGAGAAGAGATTTTGCAAGTTACGGTGTGAGCTAAATATCTTGGAATCCTCAAATGTCCTGTGATCAGGCACACATCCTAACACTTATGCATATTGATGACTTAGATGTGCAACACACGAAGTAAAGCGTATATCTTCAATCAATGAAGACATACATTCTAAGTGTGAATACATTAATGTGGAATTTGACTTCGGAGCGCCACGATAATTGTGCGCCGTGTCTGGGTCTAATACTTCCTATACGGTGGGTAACGCCACCACCAAACATTCCATTTGAAGTGTTTCTCTCATGGCGTTACCTCGCAATGTCTTCACATTTGGTTTGGCTTTGAACTCAACATGTCTTCATGATTATCTTCACTACGTTGATTATATGGATATATATATATACACTGATGTCCTGTCCTCTACAGCATTCACTTATAGCTATGTCTTCTTGGTTGAATCTTTTGAACTAAGTGAATGTGATTGGACCCTAACCTCTCTATGCTTTCTATCTCAAACTCTATCTCTCCAAGTCATATGCATTCTGTTGAAACTGTCGAATGTCTTCACTGTGTCCTCGTCAGCTGAAGACAGAGACAACCATAAAAGTCCGTTTTTAATGCTCATTCCTCCACATAAGATCTGGAGAAGCAGGAACGACCGCCTGACAATTTAGGCATGCGTGGGACGTGGAACAAACCCCAATTTTCCTCTAACTGGCCACTCGTGCCTCAAATGCGAACCGCCAGGGGCACCTGCGTAATAGCGCAGTGCCGCCTCTATCCCTATAAATACACGATTCACTGCGGTCATTATCTCCTTCTTCCACCCTCGCACGAACCCTAGCGCCACCGCTAGCACTCGACGACGCCGGCGACGAAGCGCTTCACTGCCGCAACCTCTCCGACGCCGTTTTCACGCCGACAGCGGACATCGCTCTCTCCGCCGTCGCCGTAGGTGTCTTCCGTCGCCAAGTTAGGGCACGGAGGATCGAACTGCTCGGCCTCAACTCTCACTTCGTCTAGCAGTTCCAAGTGTGGTAAATAAAACCTCTTTTTACAGCTTCTTTTGATCCTACAGTTCAGTCACTTTCTGCCATAAGAAGTTTCTCTTCACACCAGTTAAATCTCTCGCTGCATCTCATAACATGCCTAGTATATTCACTTGTACTTCATAAAGTAGTTAGATTCCTCACTTGTACTGATCTATGGGTTCGTACAAATCTGGAACCAACTTCTTATCTATAAGTGAATGTCTTCGCATAATGAGGTCAATGTCTTCTAAACCGATTTATCTTCAAAATCTTCTGAGAATGCATATGACCTCTTCCCCTTCCCTCGCACCTTAATTGCTGTCACAGGTACATGTCCGTGGGAGAATCCTTTGGTTCTCATAGTCTGCATTCATTTGCAGAGTACTTGCAGCATCACATCAACTCTCCTGAAGCCAGTTCTTGCAAAAGGAAGCCTTTGAAGCCTTTGAACATCTTGAAGCCTTCCAAGTTATTCATGGCTTCAGAAACAGCAGCAAGGAAGGGAGGCAGACAGCGACGTGGTGAAACGTCCAAAGATCTGCCTGATGAATTGGCAAGATGTACAAAACTGATCCTGAAGAAAGCTATGGTCAGCGCAAGACACGAATCCAATGGATTCGAAGATATTGGGCAGAGCAATGGTTCCACTACCGCTTCGTCACTCAGGAATATGCGGAGAAGTGCGCCATCAAGAGACCGTGGGGAGATGTATTATACAAAAATCTCGTACCCAGGTCCAGAGACGAAGCCATTGCTCAAGGCTTCTATCCATGCATGGTGAGAGGACCACAGCCAGCTGAGGCACATCCGTCATCACTTCTCTGGTGCCGCGATGATAATCTCTTCAAGCGCAACTTTCAGTTTGCACAACAGTCAGCGAAGATAAACAAGAAGAAATTTGGGCTTGACTTCAACCCTGGTCCCTCCTCACCAAGGGCAGATGGCACACGCAACGCCGATCCCAATATCATCGGGCCGTATGCCAATCTTGCAGGCCTCATCACTCGCATCCTAGTCCAAGGGACTGCTGTGAATGACCCTCCAGCAGATACTGAGTCAGATGACGCCCCTGCTGCTCCGAAGCCAAAGCAGAAGAAGCCAAAAGCTTCAAAACCAACCGCTTCTCCCAAAATCTCAAGAGTGAAGCCATTGGCAACTGCACCTCCTGAAGCCAGTGTGCAGTCTGAAGGCTTATCACGAGTGTCCAAGCCTCAAGAAACCAAGAAGCCTCAGCCACACACAGGCAAAGAGCGTACAGCTGCTGATATTCTGCGCTGCGAAACCATTGATCTCTCTAGCGATGAGGATCTTGGAGATGACGCTCTCGAGCAGCTCATCAAGAGCAAGGAGGAGGCTGAAATCTTCAACAATCTGCCTCTGTTTGATGTCGCCATCATCCACAATTTCATCGATGAATGGTTTGCCTCGCCGGACATCAGCTTCAACGATCTGCAGCTGCCCATAGGCCTCAGCGTTGCTTTTCAAGGCGCAATAGCTTCAGAACTTGCAATAGCCCAGCGCATTGTAGAACTGAAGCAGAAAATTGATTATGAAAAGGCTCAGTTCAAAAATCACGTGGCCAAGCTCAGTGTGCAAGAAGTGAAAAACTTCAAGATCATGTTGCACGAGCTGAAAGAGAACTTCCTGAAGACGCGTGCCGAAGCTCAAGGCTCGCGAGAACGCAAGAAGACTTTGGCTGAGTGCTGCGCGCAGGCCTACAATGAGGCAGAAAAGCGCAAGGCACTTGGGCATCCTGGCATTGACCCCAGGATGGCCGCGAAGAAGAAAAAGAAGGCTGCTGTGCCTGAACCTGAAGCGTCGACAGATCGCCCACAGGAGGAAGATGAGCCCCAACCCACTGCAACTCCACCGCGCCTACACTCCATAGGCTTCGCAAGGGCCAAGGGCTCAGGCTGCTGAAGACATTCCGGCTGCATCAGCCGAAGAGCAAGCAGAAATACCACAAGCTCCAACTCCCCCGCACCAACAAGAAGCAGTTCTCAAGGCAGAACGTGCCTGAAGCTGAAAATGTTGAGGCTGCCACAAACAACGCCGAAGCAAATGTGGAGCCCTCCCCAACAACAGCTTCAGAAGACACCGAAGCTACTGCTCCTGAACATTCTGTGCCTGAGTCTGCTGCCGGACCACAATTCAACTATCATATTGCGCACAGGCCCCAGGTCCAGAAGCCGATCCCACGACTACCAAGGTTCCCAGGTCCTGCATCAGCTCCTGGTTCCTTCAACATCAACGGCTTCAGGGCAGATAACACGTTTTTCGACCGCTCCAAGAACCCTTATTCAAGGGAACGGATTGTATCAGATAGGTTCTGGAGCCATCAACAGCGCAGCTATTATTCATGCATCCTCTACAACCAAGGCCGCATCTTTCCTCACAAGCGCCTTGAGGTTGAAGCTGTTGCTGGTCTGCCTGGTCTGGAAGAAGCACTGGATTGCTTCAAGCAAGTGGGTTTGCTGCCATTTATCACTGACGAAGAGCACTGGAACGAAGAGCTTCTGCTCCAGTTCTATGCCACTTTGCATATCAAAGGCTATAACAGAGATCCGAAGACATGGATTCTGGAGTGGATGACAGGCAATATCCATCATGAAGCCAATGCTTTCGACCTAATTGAGCTTACCGGCCTTCCCACTCCTGGCGAATTCTTTGAAGAAGGGTGCCAACTCCATGCTGAAGCAATTGAGAGCATATTTCAGCGTCCTGAGCCAGATATGAGTCAGATGCTCTCAATGATGAAGCCATTTCCTCCAAATGCACCCTATCCAACTAGGTTCTTCGTTGAAGACTTAGAGTACCTGCCCAGAACAATATATCACATCATAAGGCGGACTCTCTGGCCAGTCAAGGGACACTCTCGATATGCAACGATTGATGGTGCAATGAAGACTCTCATCTTCTGCATTCTTCATCGGCAAATGCTTCAATGCACAGGATCTCTTCATCCGTCAATTTGCAGCGTCTGCTTCAGAACTGTTTGGATTAAAGTTTTATGCTCCTTGGGTTATGAGGCTGATCAAGCTTCACTCTGCAATCTCCTATCAACCCTCAGCCCGCAATCATAGGATATTTTTGCCAGATGTGGACACATCTGCTGAAGCAATATATCCAGAGCCGGCCAAGCAACCACTAAGTCTTCAGAATGCAGAACACCAGAGCTTCACTCAAAATATTGAAGGTGTTGAAGCTCTCGCTCGCGTGTATCCAATGGCTGGCACCACACGTGCCCCTACCTCAACTGAAGCCACCAACAGCACAACTGCAAAGAGACCCAAGAAGCGCACTCGTGCACTCAATGACCGAGAGCTTCTTGGCTCTTCACCAAAAGCAAGATAGGCATCACGACTGGCTCAAGAGGCAGATGAGAAGCATCATGCAAGACGTCAATCGCATCAGAAATATGGCAACCAAGAATGCATTTGTCACACACGAGACCTGTCGCCGCACTTGGAAGGGCCTCACCATGATGTGCCCTGAAGCTGAACTGCATGAGGATGGCTTCACAGAGCACTTCAAATTTGACTCCACGCCTCCAAGAAGCGTTGATGCGCAGCACACCATCACTTGAAGAGTCAGAGTTCTCTTCTTCTGCTGCCACCGTGTCTGCCCGGATTATTGAATAAGAAGACGACGCGACATCATCTCCACCTGCTTCAACGCGCGTCGAATCTGCACCAAGCTCGCCGGCACCACCGCCAAACAACTCCACCGACCCTGCTGCGCCTGGGAACGCGTAGAAACCTCTATGTCTTCAAACCTTTTTGGTCATCACTGACAAAAGGGGGAGAAGCATATGATGGTTATAGTCTTCAAGCGGGTCACTTTGGGCGGGTGCCTTATATTTTGCTACATTTTGCTTCGTGCTTACAACTCCCGTTTTGCTACATTTGCTTCTTGAGTTGTAACACTTAGCCTTGATGGCCGTCTGCTACCTGCTTGTCACTCCGTTATGCGAAGATAAATTCCGCATGTGCGATGATAAATTCCGCACTTATCTCTTACTGCAGACGTCCATTTTCCATTATGCATGACATTATCTTCATATACTTTCACATGCATAGTGGATTGTCATCATAAGTTGAAGTGGATCTCCACAAGTACAACCTGCCATGTGCATTTGCATTCAAAAGGCAAATTACTTATATGCACATCTTCAGGGGGAGCCCTTGCAACTTATGAAGACAAATTCCTTTACTATTTCACAAATTATGTTCCCCGTTGAAAACTTCAACTAGTTTGTCATCAATCACCAAAAAGGGGGAGATTGTAAGTGCATCTAGTGCCACCCCTAGTTGGTTTTGGAGTATTGACGACAAACCTAGTTGAGGGACTAATGTGTTTGTGAGAATTGCAGGAAAACACAGGTAGAAGTCCCTCATTGATTCGGTTTTACTACCAGAGATGACCCCTAAAAATGTACGAAGACATTGAAGACAATGGTGGTTTATGAAGATATTCATATTGAAGACAATGACATGAGAAGACTCCCTATGAAGCTTTTGGAACTCGAAGACCTAGATCCTTCGTAGTTTTATTTCATTCATGTTGTGTCATAGGAACCACCGTACTGTTAAGTGGGGTCGAAGAGAACCAGTCAGAATGACTGAAGTGATGCCTAATTCAAATCCTATGTCTTCGAGCGAAGCCTATGAGAGAAAATCTTGTCCAGAGTCAGACAAGTCAGCTTTACTTGTAGCCCAAGTAAAGTTGCCGTGTGAGTTCGAAATCCGACCGTTGGTACACGTGTCAATTCCTTAGTGACCCAGGGTCATTTCGGACAGATCAGGTCGGGTTGCCAAGTGGCTATAAATAGTCCACCCCCCACAACCTTAAACGGTTGGCTGCTCAAATTTCAGTGCACGGCTTTTGTCGTTTGAGAGCAACCCACCTCGAAGCCTTTGAAAGAAAAATTCCCAGTGAGGAGAAAAGCCCTAACCACCCAGAGCCAGAGTAAATTGGGCATCACTTAAGTCTTCGTGTCTGTGTGATCTGAAGACTTATTACACTTGAGGACTGTGCATCCTCCAGACGGTTAGGCGTCGCGTTCTGAGCATCCAAGAGAAATTGTGGATTGCCAGTGAACGAAGTCTGTGAAGGTTTGGGAGTCTACCTTGAAGACTTACCAGAGTGATTGGGCGAGGTCTGTGTGACCTTAGCTCAAGGAGAAAACGGTGAGGACTGGGTGTCTTGGACTAAGTGTCCTTGACTGGGTGTCCGGGACTGTGTGTCCTTCGGTTTAAATACCTAGCCGCTCCAACCAGACGTACAGTTGTCACAGCAACTGGAACTGGTCCAACAAATCATTGTCTTCAACGTGTCACTGGTTTCATCTTCACTTCCCTTCATTTACAGTTATTCATTGTGAAGCCATTGCATGCTTGCTTTATCTTTTGTCTTCACAACATGAATGTATGATCTGTTCGGCTTCATAACTTCTTCCTACCTGATCCTTATTACACTGAAGCTGTTTGTCATTGCGCTTTCACTCTATTGAATACATGACCATGGCTGCCCTAGTGTAATCTAACTTCCGCTGCATAGTAATAGGCATAATCTTCACTGTTTGTCTTCATAACTCTCACGTTTTGAAGACTTTCATAAAAATCGCCTATTCACCCCCCCCTAGTCGATATAACGCACTTTCAAACAGGTCTATAAGTCTATGAGGAGTTTGATATTTATAGGAAAAGTCGCCCCCTAAAATTGAATATCTCGACTGAAGATTTTGGTATTTGAAGACTTTCATGAAGACTTTGAAAGTGAAGATTGGTGCGTCCGTTGAAGACTTGATATTCATGCGAGGAAATATGAAGCTTGAAGACTTCTGTTTTCATAGTTTGTTTTTCTCTTTCTTGTCATAGGAAACACCGTACTATTAAAAGGGGGTCGAGGAAATACTAAGGAAAAATTTCCATGTGAAGCTCAAACTCTAAATCCTACACCTACCAATTCCTTCGAGTGAAAGCCATTCGAAATTCTATATAGTTCAGTCAAATTTCTTCAGTGAACAGAGACGAAAGTTCTTCTGGTCTCTGGAGGAATTTGTCCTCACTCGAGGAGTTAGGAATTCGCGCAGTGCGGATTGCCTACACAGGTAGGACATGATAGCCCTGAGATTTTGGACTCAAATTTCCGACCGTTGCTGTGCTTATGCGCCAGCTGTTCCAAATATCTATCCACCCTAACGGTCATATCATTGATGGCATTTATGTCTTATTCATGTCGGGCTGCTCCCATAGGCTATAAATAGCCGCCCCCTACAACCACTAGCTGAGAGGCTCTCCGAAGAAACCGACACTTGTCATTTAGAGCACCCCATCCTCCGAGGACTTTGAGCGAAAATCATCAAGTGAGGAAAAACCAAAAACCCAAAACCCAAACACCTACAAACCCCAAGTGATTGAGCATCACTGAAGAGATTGATCTTAAGTGGATCCGACGCTTGTTACCTTTGAAGATTGTGCTTCTTCCAGACGGTTAGGCGTCATGGTCTAGAGCATCCAAGAGGAATTTTGGATCGTCGGGTGACCAAGTTTGTGAAGGTTTGGAAGTCGCCTGAAGACTTACCACGAGTGATTGGACGAGGTCTGTGTGACCTTAGTTCAAGGAGAATACGGTGAGGACTGGGTGTCTTGGACTAAGTGTCCTTGAATGGGTGTCCGAGACTGTGTGTCCTCGAGTTTAAATCCTCAGCCGCTCCAACCAGACGTACAACTGAGACAGTAGTTGGAACTGGTCTACCAAATCATTGTCTTCACCAAGCTTACTGGTTCTATTTCCTCAACTCTTTCATTTCCTCATAACTGTGATGTATGTTTGTTCATATCTGTGTTTGAAGACTTTGACTGAAGACATTCTCAATTTCCTCAGTTCAATTTCTTCAGTCTGTCTGTTTTCATCCTGTGTTATCCTGTGATTACGCTTCCTGTACTATGTGCCTGTCTTCATTTCATCATGATGGCTATTCCTTGTATTCTGTTATGTTTACCTTTGAGTACTTATTACACTGCTAGTAGTTCTTCGCTAAGGAATTTCCTCACCAGCAAATTCCTCAGTGAAGAATTTCATAAAAATCGCCTATTCACCCCCCCCCTCTAGTCGATATAACGCACTTTCAGTGAGTTTAATGTAGGTGATTATGTATTGCTATACAACTCTCGTTTAAGATTTTTTGCAAGAAAACTTCTCTGTAAATGGGAAGCCCCTATGTTATCGTGGAGGTCTATCGTTCCGGTGCCATAAAAATCAGCAACTTCAAAGGCACAAATCCGAAGGTGGTAAACGGTCAAAGAATCAAACATTATACCTCAGGTAATCCCAAAAATGTTGTAACCAATATTATTGAAACTGTAACCCCGAAGGAATACATAAGGGACACTTTCCAGAATGTTTCAGACTCTGAAAAGGAATAGGTATGTGGTACGGTAAGTAAACCGATTCCAAAACAGTTTTTAAGGAAATATTTCTCCGTTTTGGAATATTTAGAAAAATAGAAAATTATGTAGCAGTCCGGGAAGGACATGAGGGCCCCACGAGGGTGGAGGGCGCGCCCTACCCCCCTGGGCACGCCCCCCTACCTCGTGAGCACCTCGTGTGCCTTCTGGATTCCGTTTTCCTGCATGATACGTATTTTGGTCGGTAAAAATTCATCATATATTCTCCCGAAGGTTTTGACTCCCGTATCACGCAAATATCCTCTGTTTTTGTTTCAAGCTATTGCTGCAGCAGATTAGAGCAAGATATCTTCTCAAGAGTCAGTCGGGGAGAGCCGGGTATCTAATCCGGCACCGGAACCAAGGGAAAACAGCGACCCTGAGCACTTTGGGCCAGCCACGGAGGAAGAGATGGAGTCTGACTTAATGAGGGTAGATGCCATGGAGGATCAAGAAGTCACCTCTCGCTTCCGAGCTGGGTTCACGATGGGGGAACTACAGTGAGCTCAGCAATTCCAAACTCGGTTATCCCTTCCAATGTTAGATTTCTTTCTTATGAAAATATGAAGAGGAGTGTCACTTGTTCTCCCGCAGCTATGAAACACCCTTGGGTGCAAGGATCTTTAGCCGTCACAGGAAAGCTTCGTAAGGAAACAATGGACCTCAAGTAGCAAGTCAACAAGCTCCAGGAGGAGAATCGTATCCTGAGAGGAATCATCGCCAAGAATATTTCACCAACAACAAAGAAGGAGACATAATCACATGGGTATGGGCAAAGCTTGGGGGAGGTGCCCCGGTATCATATCACAATCACAACTCCTATCTTTACCGTTTTCCTTAGTTCGATCCTATTAGTAGTATTTTGATCTAGTAGAATAAAGTTTATGGCATGATCTAGTCTTGAGTTTTGCCTTATGATCTCTTTATGTAATTGAGTCCGTGAGCTATATAATAAAGATTAGTGTTGAGTCAAGGGCTTGATTTTCTTGCTATGATCTTGGGTGAATAAAAGAAAAGAGAAAAAGAATAAGAAGAAACAAAAGTTCATATTGATCTTATTGATAGTAATGACTTCACATACAAAGAGTGTGACGATTAAAAGTTGTTGGGAGTTGGCATACATAGCTTTGGTCATTGTTGCAATTAATAGGAAGTAATAAGGAAAGAGAGGTTTCACATATAAATATACTATTATTGACATCTTTTATGATTGGGAGCACTCATCAAAATATGACATGCTAAAGAGTTGATGTTGGACAAGGAAGACAACGTAATGGGTTATGTTTTCTTATATTTGAGATAAAGTATGTTGTCATGGATTATCCAACATGTTGAGCTTGCCTTTCCCCCTCATGATAGCCAAATTCTCAGCACCAAGTAGAGATACTACTTGTGCTTCCAACTACCATTAAACACGTTTTGCCATGAGAGTCCACCATATCTACCTATGGATTGAATAAGATCCTTCAAGTAAGTTGTCATCGGTGCAAAGCAATAAAAATTTCTCTAAATATGTATGATTAGTGTGGGAGAAATAATCTTTATACGATCTTGTGATGTGGAAGTAATAAAAGTGACGGACTGCATAATAAAGGTTCATATCACAAGGGGCAATATAAAGTGACGCTCTTTCGCATTATGATTTTGTGCGTCCAACCATAAAAGCGCATGGCAACCTCTGCTTCCCTCTGCGAAGGGCCTATCTTTTATTATTATCTTCTACCTTATGCAAGAGTCATGGTGATCTTCACCTTTCCTTTTTACGTTTTATCCTTTGGCAAGCACAGTGTGTTGGAAAGATCCTGATAGATATATCTAATTGGATGTAGGGGGGCATGAGTTACTATTGTTGACATTACCCTTGAGGTAAAAGGTTGTGGGGAGAAACTATAAGTCCCTATTTTTCTCTGTGTCCGATTAAAACTCCGTAACCACAAGTATTGCGTGAGTGTTAGCAATTATGAAGGACTAGATGATAGTTGAGTATATGGACTTGCTTTTTAGCTCTGACATAGACTCTTTCTGATGTTATGATAAGTTGTTTCAATGACTGAGGTTATAGTTTTTTGGTTCTCAATAAGGTTTCTGATTCATACTTTTGCATTGTGAATAGATCATCACTTGAACATAAGTAATCATATGACAATATCTATATATGTTGTTGTTATGAGAATAATCATGATGCCTTCATGTCCGTACTTTATTTTTATCGACGCCTCTACATCTAAACATGGGGACATATTTATTGTTATCGGCTTTCGCTTGAGGACAAGCGAGGTCTAAGCTTGGGGGAGTTGATACGTCCATTTTGCATCATGCTTTTATATTGATATTTATTGCATTATGGGCTGTTATTTCACATTATGTCACAATACTTATGGCTATTCTCTCTTATTTTACATGGTTTACATAAGGAGGGAGAATGCCAGCAGCTGGAATTCTAGGATGGAAAAGGAGCAGATATTAGAGACCTATTCTGCACAACTCCAAAAGTCCTGAAACTCCACGGAATACCTTATAATAAATAATGAAAAATCCTCGCCAAAGATGAAGACCAGGGGGCCCACACCCTGTCCACGAGGGTGGGGGGATCCCCCCCCCTAGGACGTGCCCCCCTACCTCGTGGGCCCCCTGGTGGCTCTCCGATTACCATCTTCTCCTATATGAAGTCTTTCGTCGAGAAAAAAAATCAGAAAGCAACCTTTCGGGACGAAACTCCGCTGCCACGAGGTCGAACCTTGGCGGAACCAATCTAGGGCTCCGACAGAGCTGTTCTGCCGGGGAAACTTCTCTCCCAGAGGGGGAAATCATCGTCATCATCATCACCAACGCTCCTCTCATCGGGAGAGGGCAATCTCCATCAACATCTTCATCAGCACCATCTCATCTCAAAACCCTAGTTCATCTCTTGTATCCAATTCTTGTCTCCAAGTCCGGGATTGGTGCTAGTAGGTTGCTAGTAGTGTTAATTACTCCTTGTATTTGATGCTAGTTGGTTTAATTGGTGGAAGATCATATGCTCAGATCCTTTATGCATATTATTACCCCTCTGATTATGAACATGAATATGCTTTGTGAGTAGTTACGTTTGTTCCTAAGGACAAGGGAGAAGTCTTGCTATTAGTAGTCATGTGAATTTGGTATTCGTTCGATATTTTGATGAGATGTGTGTTGTCTAGCCTCTAGTGGTGTTATGTGAATGTCGACTACATAACACTTCACCATTATTTGGGCCTAGAGGAAGGCTTTGGGAAGTAATAAGTAGATGATGGGTTGCTAGAGTGACAGAATCTTAAACCCTAGTTTGTGCGTTGCTTCGTAAGGGGCTGATTTGGATCCATATGTTTCATGCTATGGTTAGGTTTACCTTAATACTTTTGTTGTAGTTGCGGATGCTTGCAATAGAGGTTAATCATAAGTGGGATGCTTGTTCAAGTAAGAACAGCACCCAAGCACCGGACCACCCACATGTCAAATTATCAAAGTACCGAACGCGAATCATATGAACGTGATGAAAACTAGCTTGACGATATTCCCATGTGTCCTTGGGAGTGTTTTTCCTTATATAAGAGTTTGTCCAGGCTTGTCCTTTGCTACAAAAAGGATTGGGCCACCTTGCTGCACTTTATTTACTTTTGTTACTTGTTGCTCGTTACAAATTATCTTATCACAAAACTATCTGTTACCACTTATTTCAGTACTTGCAGAGAATACCTTGCTGAAAACCGCTTATCATTTCCTTCTGCTCCTCGTTAGGTTTGACACTCTTACTTATCGAAAGGACTAGATAGATCCCCTATACTTGTGGGTCATCATGGGTGTGCATCCAACTCGCTTGCTCACGAAGACTGTAACGCCCGGAGACCGATGTGTCAGGTGTCTTCCAGTTATTCGTTGTTGTTGCCTTGTCATTTGTTTGCGTGTCATGCATTTCATATAATCTCATCATGTTCATCACATGTGCATACGTGTTCGTCTCGTGCATCTGAGCATTTTCCCCGTTGTCCATTTTGCGATCCGACACTCCTATGTCCTCCGGCGCCTCCTTTTGCCTCTTTTCATGAACGGGTGTTAAACGTTCTCGGATTGGACCGAGATTTTCCAAGCGGCCTTGGTTCACTACCCGTAGACCGCCTGTCAAGTTTCGTGCCATTTGGAGTCCGTTTGATACTCCAACGGTTAACCGAGGAACCGTAAAGGCCTCGTGTGTGTTGCAGCCCAAAACCCCTCCAAAGTGGCCCAAAACCCATCCAAACCCACTCCATCCTCTCGGTCGTTCGATCACGATCACATGGCCGAAAACCGTACCTCATTTGGACTCTCCTAGCTCCCTCTACCTATAAATATGTGTCTCCCTCCGAATTTTTCACGCAGATGAAACCCTAGCAAAACTTCCCACTCCACCGCCGAACGTTTCCGCCCACACCGGACATGTCTACCGCGCCCCGCCACGTCGCTCCGGCCAATCGGGGAGCACCACATCAGTGCCGCCGCCTCCCTCCTCCACTCACGGTGCGCCACCTGTCCGCGCCACCTCCCACCACCGCGCGGCCCACGGGGCCCAGATCCGGCCCGCACGAGCCCTCGCGCCGCCGCCGCTCGCCCGCCGCAGCCCGCAGCTTCGCCGCCGCCTCGCGTCTCCCGCCGGCTGCTGGACCTCACCGGAGACCGCCGCCATCCGTGCTCGTCCCCTGCCGTCGACTTTCATCCGCCGCCGCACGCCCGTAGTGCGCCGTCGCCGCCTTGAGCGCCCACGCCACCCGCCGCCCGTTCGCCCGCCTCCTCGCGTGACCGCGTACCTCGCCTGACCCGGCCGCGCCGGCATCTCCCTCGCCGCTCCGCCTGCCTCGTCGTCCTCCTGCCCACGCGTTGCCGCCCAGGATCCGCCGGCCATGCTCCGCGGCCCTGCGCCGCCCTTCGCCGGTGCTGCGCCTCGGGGAGTGCGTCCCTCCTCCTTGACCTCCTCCTCGACCTCCTCGGTGTCCGCGCCGTCGCCGGAGGAGCTCGCCGCCGGCGTTGACCTGCCCCTGGACGAGATCCGCCAAGTCCACTAACCAAACGGCCCCGTCCAGTTTCGGAGGGTATAATATTCTCTAAGTCCCCAGATCTGTAATATTTTGTGCCTACTTCATCATGTCATAACTTTGTGCTCGCTGCTCCGTTTTGCGTGTATGATATATTGAAATGTTCATCATGATGCCCTCTTCATTTTGCTCCATTGCACCATGCTTGTTTGAGTACATCTTGATGCCTAAAATTCTGTTGCAAGAGTGCTTCATAATGTTAGGTGCTGATTCTTATCAGTTTATGAGCATTTGTCATTTTTGCCATGATTATTGTGTGCCTCCTATGGTCATGAGCTCTACATGTGTTTTGTTATATGACATGCCATCTTTACAGGGGTGTATGCCATGTATTTTTGTGATCAATGTGGTGACTAGCACAAGCATGCAAAGTAGCTCTCGTGATGTTGATGATTTCAGGTACTTAGAATTCTTCTAAGTCATTTCCCTAATATTATTTTTTATGCCATGTATTCATGTTGCTACATAGTGATCCATGCTTCTTTTGAGTATGTTCAGTAAGGATGATTTTGAGATATGGTTGTGCTCTATCCATCCATGTCTTTGTTTGCATGTATGGAGTGCCCTAGCATGACTCAATCTTGCTCTACTTTTGCTATAAAATGTTCTTGGCAGATTGTTTACTTGTTAATCAATTTTGCCAAGGTTGTTGTAGTTGATCCATGCATGCTATGAGATGGTTCTTGCCATGGTTAGCTACTTGATCATGTCTTCTTGCTGGGTGTATGCTTAGTTGGTCATGCAATGCCTTGTGGTGAGTGCATCGAGCTCGCAAACATGCCTTCATAATTCTGTTTATGCCATGCCCTGTTTTCTGCTAAGTCTGAATCTGTTAACGAAACTTGCTATGTTTACATGGGTGCCATCATATCTTCTAATCTTTTTTGGCTTATGGTCAGTAAGGGACTTTTGTTATATGCTTTGTGTAGTTTCATGCCATGCCGTGCTTTGCCACGATATGTTCCTGTAACATGTTGTTCTCTTGCTCTAAACATTGCTTCCTGATGTTAATTCCTGGCATGTCAGTATTTTCACTAAGTCTGAGATGTTGTTATCTTTAGCACTTTTTCCATGCTTGTTTAAACCTGCTATTGTGTGGTTTAGACGTAGCTCGGTGTTCATCTTTTGTCAAGCATCTTGAGTAGATTACTGCCATATGCTTTCTTCCTATGTTGGAGTGCAGTAGCTTAGTTTCTTGTTGCATTCTAGATGGCATCATGCTGTTAATCGCAGAATCGTGACATTCTTGTTTTGCTCTCCATTTGCAAACCGTGCATCCGTTTCTGGTGATCTTTATATCGATTTCGACCGAAATCAACTCATCTTTCCAGCGGCACTCTTGGTTTGACAAGTTGAGGCTTGGTTCAATCTTTTCCTTCTGGAGCATGCATATGCATTGCATATCACATCCCGCATATCATGCCATTTTTTACATCATGTTGCTTGCACATTGCACCGCGGTTGATTGTTGTTTTCTTTGCTTGTGTTCTTGACTTGTGTAGAGCCGGGAGACGAGTTCGTGTTCGAGGTACCCGTTGAGTACGCTTATGAGGATCAAGCTTTCGTCAACTCTGAGTTCATTTTAGGCAAGATGACCATACCCTCGAAATCACTTCTATGTTTGCTTGCTAGTTGCTTGCTCTATTGCTATGCCTATGCCGCGATACCTACCACTAGCTATATCATGCCTCCCATATTGCCATGTCAAGCTTCTAACCCACCTTGTCCTAGCAAACCGTTGTTTGGCTATGTTACCTCATTGCTCAGCCCCTCTTATAGTGTTGCTAGTTGCAGGTGAAGATGGAGTTTGTTCCATGTTGGAACATGGATATGTTGGGATATCACAATATCTCTCATTTTAATTAATGCATCTATACACTTGGTAAAGGGTGGAAGGCTCGGCCTTATGCCTGGTGTTTTGTTCCACTCTTGCCGCCCTAGTTTCCGTCATACCGGTGTTATGTTCCTTGATTTTGCGTTCCTTACACGGTTGGGTGTTATGGGGACCCCTTGATAGTTCGCCTTGAATAAAACTCCTCCAGCAAGGCCCAACCTTGGTTTTACATTTGCCTGACAACCTAAACTTTTCCCTTGGGAGTAATTAACCCGAGGGTCATCTTATTTTAACCCCCCCCCCGGGCCAGTGCTTCTCTAAGTGTTGGTCCAACCTGAGCGATGTCCGGCGCCCCCTGGGCAACCAGGGTCTATGCCAACCCGACGTCTTGCTCATCCGGTGTGCCCTGAGAACGAGATATGTGCAGCTCCTATCGGGATTTGTCGGCACATTTGGGCGGCTTTGCTGGTCTTGTTTTTACCATTGTCAAAATGTCATGTAATCGGGATTCCGAGTCTGATCGGGTCTTCCTGGGAGAAGGAATATCCTTCGTTGACTGTGAGAGCTTGTGATGGGCTAAGTTGGGACACCCCTGCAGGGTTATGAACTTTCGAAAGTCGTGCCCGCGGTTATGGGAAGATGGGAATTTGTTAATGTCCGGTTGTAGAGAACTTGACTCTTAACTTAATTAAAATGCATCAACCACGTGTGTAGCCGTGATGGTATCTTCTCGGCGGGGTCCGGGAAGTGAACACGGTGTTGGAGTTATGCTTGAACGTAAGTAGTTTCAGGATCACTTCTTGATCACTTCTAGTTCACGACCGTGCTTTGCTTCTCTTCTCACTCTCATTTGTGTAAGTTAGCCACCATATATGCTTAGTGCTTGCTGCAGCTCCACCTCACTACCCCTTTTCCCTACCCAAAAGCTTAAATAGTCTTGATCGCGAGGGTGTGAGATTGCTGAGTCCCCGTGACTCATAGATTACTTCCAAAACCAGTTTGTAGGTGCCGATGAAACCGTGCAGGTGACGCAACCGAGCTCGAGGAGGAGCTCGATGAAGATCTCGTTCATTGTGTTGTTTCGTTTTAGTTGATCAGTAGTGGAGCCCAGTTGGGGCGATCGGGGATCTTTTGCATTAGGGGTAGTCTTCTCTTATTTTGGTTCCATAGTCAGACCTTGATTGTATCTGGATGATGTAATGCTTTATTCATGTATTGTGTGAAGTGGCGATTGTAAGCCAACTCTATACCTCTTTCTCATTCAGTACATGGGATGTGTAAAGATTACCCCTCTTGCGACATGCCTACAATGCGGTTATGCCTCTAAGTCGTGTTCCGACACGTGGGAGATATAGCTGCATCGTGGGTGTTACAAAGACCTAGGGTAATTTGAGGAAGCCAGTCATTCGAATATGCAAGCCAAGTTCTTTAATGAAAAATTCTCACTAGTATATGAAAGTGACAACATAGGAGACTCTCTATCATGAAGATCATGGTGCTACTTTGAAGCACAAGTGTGGTAAAAGGATAGTAGCATTGTCCCTTCTCTCTTTTTCTCTCATTTTTTATTTGGGCCTTTTCTCTTTTTTATGGCCTCTTTTTTTATTTGGGCTTCTTTGGCCTCTTTTTATTTTATTTTATTTTATTTTATTTTATTTTTCGTCCGGAGTCTCATCCTGACTTTTGGGGGAATCATAGCCTCCATCATCCTTTCCTCACTGGGACAATGCTCTAATAATGATGATCATCACACTTTTATTTTCTTACAACTCAACAATTACAACTCAATACTTAGAACAAAATATCACTCTATGTGAATGCCTTCGGCGGTGTACCGGGATATGCAATGAATCAAGTGTGACATGTATGAAAGAATTATGAACGGTGGCTTTGCCACAAATACGATGTCAACTACATGATCATGCAAAGCAATATGACAATGATGAAGTGTGTCATATTAACGGAATGGTGGAAATTTGCATGGCAATATATCTCGGAATGGCTATGGAAATGCCATAATAGGTAGGTATGGTGGCTGTTTTTAGGAAGGTATATGGTGGGTGTGTGACACCGGCGAAAGGTGCGCGGTATTAGAGAGGCTAGCAATGGTGAAAGGGTGAGAGTGTGTATGATCCATGGACTCAACATTAGTCATAAAGAACTCATATACTTATTGCAAAAATCTACAAGTTATCAAAGGAAAGTATTACGCGCATGCTCCTAGGGGGATAGATTGGTAGGAAAAGACCATCGCTCATCCCCGACCGCCACTCATAAGGAAGACAATCAATAAATAAATCATGCTCCGACTTCATCACATAACGGTTCACCATACGTGCATGCTACGGGAATCACAAACTTTAAAACAAGTATTTCTCAAATTCACAACTACTTAACTATAATGACTCTAATATCACCATCTCCATATCTCAAACCAATTATCAAGTATCAAACTTCTCATAGTATTCAACACACTCATAAGAGAATTTTATTATTAATCTTGTATACCTAGCATATAGGATTATTTAAGCCAATTACCATGCTATTTAAGACTCTCAAAATAATCTAAGTGAAGCATGAGAGATCAATAGTTTCTATAAAACAAATCCACCACCATGCTCTAAAAGATATAAGTGAAGCACTAGAGCAAAAACTATATACCTCAAAAGATATAAGTGAAGCACATAGAGTATTCTAATAATTTCTGAATCATGTGTGTCTCTCCCAAAAGGTGTGTACGTCAAGGATGATTGTGGTAAACTAACAAATAAAGACTCAAATAATACAAGACACTCCAAGCAAAACACATATCATGTGGTGAATAAAAATATAGCTCCAAGTAAAGTTACCGATAGAAGTAGACGAAAGAGGGGATGCCTTCCGGGGCATCACCAAGCTTTCGATTTTAGGTGTCCTTAGATTATCTTGGGGGTGCCATGGGAATCCCCAAGTTAGGCTCTTGCCACTCCTTGTCCCATAATCCATCAAATCTTTACCCAAAACTTGAAAACTTCACAACACAAAACTTAAAGTAGAAAATCTCGTGAGCTCCGTTAGCGAAAGAAAACAAAAGATCACTTCAAGGTACTGTAATGAACTCATTATTTATTTATATTGGTGTTAAACCTACTGTATTCCAACTTATCTATGGTTTATAAACTATTTTACTAGCCATAGATTCATCAAAATAAGCAAACAACACACGAAAAACAGAATCTGTCCAAAACAGAACAGTCTGTAGTAATCTGTAGCTAGCGCAATATATGGAACCCCAAAAATTCTAAAATAAATTGATGGACGTCAGTAATTTATCTATTAATCATCTGAAAAAACAATTAACTAAATAGCACTTTCCAAATAAAAATGGAAGCAGTTCTCGTGAGCGCTAAAGTTTCTATTTTTTACAGCAAGATTAACAAGACTTTCCCCAAGTCTTCCCAACGGTTCTACTTGGCACAAACGCACAAAAAACACAACCAAAACAGAGGCTAGATAAATTATTTATTACTAAACAGGAGCAAAGAGCAAGGAATAAAAATAAAATTGGGTTGCCTCCCAACAAGCGCTATCGTTTAACGCCCCTAGCTAGGCATAAAAAGCAAGGATAGATCTAGGTATTGCCATCTTTGGTAGGCAATTCTTCAATGAGGCATCTACAATCCTTAGGAATTTCTTTCTTTTTACTGATTATCAAACTTTGAGGCACAAGATCTAAAAAATCATTAGTAGCAAATGGTTCCTTAATGATAGCAAAAAGATTGGGATGAACACTTATAGATTTGAGATCCGCAGTTTCCTTATTAGACGATTCACCCTTATTTTCAGGAACATACATAAGCTTGGAAATTTGTGACGCCCTTGATTCAATTGTACACTAATCATACACGCAAATGTGTACGATCAAGATCAAGGACTCACGGGGAGATATCACAACACAACTCTAGACACAAATCAAAATAATACAAGCTTTATATTACAAGCCAGGGGCCCGAGGGCTCGAATACATAAGCTCGAATACACAAGATTTAGCGGAAGCAACAATATCTAAGAACAGACATGAGTTAAACAAGTTTGCCTTAAGAAGGTTAGCACAAAAACAACAACGATCGAAAAGGCAAGGCCTCCTGCCTGGGAGCCTCCTAACTACTCGAAGTCGTCAGCAGCCGTCACGTAGTAGTAGTCACCCTCGGGGTCGCAGTAGTCATCAGTGGCGTCGTCTGGCTCCTGGGATCCGTCATCTGGTCGCAACAATCGGGTATGGGGAAAAGGAGGTAGCAAAGCAACCGTGAGTACTCATCCAAAGTACTCGCAAGACTTACATCAGACCTAAACTAAGTATGCAACTGTATCAAAGGAATGGGTTGTATCTGTGGACTAAACTGCAGAATGCCAGAAGGGAAGGGGAAAGCCTAGCATACATCACATATATCATTCATCACATCCTTTTGGCCATATCACATCACATAGCATACCCTGCAAAAACAAGTTAGACGTCCTCTAATTGTTGTTTGCATGTTTTACGTGGCTGCTATGGGTTTCTAGCAAGAACGTTTCTTACCTACGCAAAAACCACAACGTGATATGCCAATTGCTATTTACCCTTCCATAAGGACCCTTTTCATCGAATCCGATCCGACTAAAGTGGGAGAGACAGACACCCGCTAGCCACCTTATGCAACTAGTGCATGTCAGTCGGTGGAACCAGTCTCACGTAAGAGTACGTGTAAGGTCGGTCCGGGCCGCTTCATCCCACAATGCCACCGAATCAAGATTGGACTAGTAACGGTAAGCATATTGAACAAAATCAACGCCCACAACTACTTTGTGTTCTACTCGTGCATAGAAACTAAGCATAGACCTAGCTCATGATGCCACTGTTGAGAACGTAGCATAAATTCAAAATTTTCCTACGTGTCACCAAGATCTATCTATGGAGTCATCTAGCAACGAGGGAGGAGTGGATCTACATACCCTTGTAGATCGCGCGCGGAAGCGTTCAAGAGAACGGGGTTGATGGAGTCGTACTCGTCGTGATCCAAATCACCGATGATCCTAGCGCTGAACGGACGGCACCTCCGCGTTCAACACACGTACGGAGCAGTGACGTCTCCTCCTTCTTGATCCAGCAAGGGGGGAGGAGAGGTTGATGGAGATCCAGCAGCACAACGGCGTGGTGGTGGAAGTAGCGGGATTCCAACAGGGCTTCGCCAAGCACTGCGGGAGGAGGGAGATGTGTCATGGGAGGGAGAGGGAGGCGCCAGGGCTTAGGTGTTGCTGCCCTCCCTTTCCCCCACTATATATAGGGCCAAGGGAGAAGGGGGGGCGCAGCCTTGGCCCTTCCTCCAAGGAAGGGTGCGGCCAGGGAGGAGTCCCTCCTCCCCAAGGCACCTCGGAGGTGCCTTCCCCCTTTAGGACTCTTCCTTTCCTTATCTCTTGGCGCATGGGCCTCTTGGGGCTGGTGCCCTTGGCCCATACAGGCCAAGGCGCACACCCCTACAGCCCATGTGGCCCCCCGGGGCAGGTGGCCCCACCCGGTGGACCCCCGGGACCCTTCCGGTGGTCCCGGTACAATACCGGTGACCCCGAAACTTGTCCCGATGGCCGAAATAGCACTTCCGATATATAATTCTTTACCTCCGGACCATTCCGGAACTCCTCGTGACGTCCGGGATCTCATCCGGGACTCCGAACAAATTTCGGGTTACCGCATACTAATATCTCTATAACCCTAGCGTCACCGAACCTTAAGTGTGTAGACCCTACGGGTTCGGGAGACATGCAGACATGACCGAGATGACTCTCCGGTCAATAACCAACAGCGGGATCTGGATACCCATGTTGGCTCCCACATGTTCCACGATGATCTCATCGGATGAACCACGATGTCAAGGACTTAATCAATCCCGTATACAATTCCCTTTGTCTATCGGTACAATACTTGCCCGAGATTCGATCATCGGTATCCCGATACCTTGTTCAATCTCGTTACCGGCAAGTCTCTTTACTCGTTCCGTAACACATCATCCCGTGATCAACTCCTTGATCACATTGTGCACATTATGATGATGTCCTACCGAGTGGGCCCAGAGATACCTCTCCGTTTACACGGAGTGACAAATCCCAGTCTCGATTCGTGCCAACCCAACAGACACTTTCGGAGATACCCGTAGTGCACCTTTATAGTCACCCAATTACGTTGTGACGTTTGGCACACCCAAAGCACTCCTACGGTATCCGGGAGTTGCACAATCTCATGGTCTAAGGAAATGATACTTGACATTAGAAAAGCTTTAGCATACGAACTACATGATCTTGTGCTAGGCTTAGGATTGGGTCTTTGTCCATCACATCATTCTCCTAATGATGTGATCCCGTTATCAATGACATCCAATGTCCATGGTCAGGAAACCGTAACCATCTATTGATCAACGAGCTAGTCAACTAGAGGCTTACTAGGGACATGGTGTTGTCTATGTCTCCACACATGTATCTGAGTTTCCTATCAATACAATTCTAGCATGGATAATAAACGATTATCATGAACAAGGAAATATAATAATAACTAATTTATAATTGCCTCTAGGGCATATTTCCAACAGACCAAACAATACGCCGCAACCTGACCTAGGCTTAATAGAGAGGCCAGCACGCCGGACTAAACCTATGCCCCCAGGGGTCATGGACCATCTCCCCGGGAACTCCTGCACGTTGCGTACGCGAGTTTACTAGAGTCAATAATCTAGTTCACATTACCATGTGATCAACACTCGATGAGTTCTGGGTTTGATCATGTTATGCTTGTGAGAGATGTTATAGTCAACGGGTCTGAATCTTTCAGATCCATTGTGCTTTACAAATCTCTATGTCATCTCCCAGATGCAGCTACCACGTTCTATTTGGAGCTATTCCAAATAACTGTTCTACTATACGAATCCAGTCTACTACTCAGAATAATCTGGATTAGTGTCAAAGTTTGCATCGGCGTAACCCTTTACGACGAACTCTTTTACCACCTCCATAATCGAGAAAATTCCTTAGTCCACTAGTTACTAAGGATAACTTTGACCGCTGTCCTGTGATCCATTCTTGGATCACTCTTGTACCCCTTGACTGAATCATGGCAAGGCACACTTCAGGTGCGGTACATAGCATAGCATACTGTAGAGAGCCTATGATAAAAGCACAGGGGACGACCTTCGTCCGTCCTCTTTCTTCTGCCGTGCTCGAGCTTTAAGTCTTAACTTCATACCTTACAACTCAGGCAAGAACTCCTTCTTTGACTGATCCATCTTGAACACCTTCAAGATCATGTCAAGGTATGTGCTCATTTGAAAGTACCATTAAGCATTTTGATCTATCCTTATAGATCTTGATGCTCAACGTTCAAGTAGCTTAATCCAGGCTATCCATTGAAAAACACTTTTCAAATAACTCTGCATGCTTTCTAGAAATTCTACATCATTTCCGATCAACAACATGTTAACAACACATACTCATCGGAAATTCTATAGTGCTCCCACTCACTTCTTTGGAAATACAAGTTTCTCATAAACTTTGTATACACCCAAAATCTTTGATCATCTCATCAAAGCATACATTCCAACTCCGAGATGCCTACTCCAGTCCTTAGAAGGATTGCTGGAGCTTTGCATACTTATTAGCATCTTTCAGGATTGACAAAACCTTCCGGTTGTATCACATACAACCTTTCCTCAAGAAAATCGTCGAGGAAACAATGTTTTGACATCCTATCTGCAAGATTTCATAAATAATGCAGTAATCGCTAATATAATTCCAACAGACTCTTAGCATCGCTACGAGTGAGAAAGTCTCACCGCAGTCAACTCCTTGAACTTGTCAGGAAACTTCTTAACGACAAGTCGAGCTTTCTTAATGGTGACATCTACCATCATTGTCTGTCTTCCTTTTAAAATCCATATGTACCTAACAGCCTTACGACCATCAAGTAGTTCTTCTAAAGTCTACACTTTGTTTTCATATATGGATCCTCTCTTGGATTATATGTCCTCGAGCCATTTTGGAATCCGGGCCCACCATCGCTTCTCCATAGCTCGTAGGTTCATTGTTGTCTAGCAACATGACTTCCAAGACAGGATTACGTACCACTCTGAAGTAGTACGCATCCTTGTCATCCTATGAGGTTTGGGAGTGACTTGATCCGAAGTCTCATGATCAATATCATAAGCTTCCACTTCAATTGGTGTAGGTTCCACAGGAACAACTCTTTGTGCCCTGCTATACACTAGTTGAAGTGACGGTTCAATAACCTCATCAAGTCTCCACCATCCTCCCACTCAATTCTTTCGAGAGAAACTTTTCCTCGAGAAAGGACCCGATTCTAGACACAATCCCTTATTGCTTTCGGATCTGAGACAGGAGGTATACCCAACTATTTTGGGTGTCCTATGAAGATGCATTTATCCGCTTTGGGTTCGAGCTTATCAGCCTGAAACCTTTTCACATAAGCATCGCAGCCCCAAACTTCTAAGAAATGACAGCTTAGGTTTCTCTAAACCATAGTTCATACGGTGTCATCTCATCGGAATTACGTGGTGCCCCTTTTAAAGTGAATGTGGTTGTCTCCAATGCCTAACCCATAAACTATAATGGTAATTCGATAAGAGACATCATGGTATGCATCATATCCAATAGGGTGCAGTTATGATGTTCGGACACACCATCACACTATGGTGTTCCAGGTTGTATTAGTTGTGAAACAATTTCCACAATGTCTTAATTTTGTGCCATACTCGTAATTCAAATATTCATCTCTATGATCATATCATAGATATTTTATCCTCTTGTCACGACGATCTTTCAACTTCACCCTGAAATTACTTGAACCTTTCAATAATTCAGACTCGTGATTCATCAAGTAAATATACTCAACATCTACTCAAATCATCTGTGAAGTAAGAACATAACGATATCCACTACATGCCTCAGCACTCATTGGATTGCACACATCAAAATATATTACTTCCAACAAGTTGCTTTCTAGTTCCATTTTACCGAAAACGAGGCTTTCAGTCATCTTGCCCATGTGGTATGATTTGCATGTCTCAAGTGATTCAAAATCAAGTGAGTCCAAACGGTCCATTTGCAAGGAGTTTCTTCATGCATATACACCAATAGACATGGTTCGCATGTCTCAAACCTTTCAAAACAAGTGAGCCCAAAGATCCATCAACATGGAGCTTCTTCATGCGTTTTATACCGATATGACTTACGTGGCAGTGCCACAAGTAGGTGGTACTATCATTACTATATTTTGGCATGAACATGTGTATCACTACGATCGAGATTCAATAAACCATTCATTTCAGGTGTAAGATTATTGAAGGTATTATTCAAATAAACAGAGTAACCATTATTCTCTTTAAATGAATAACCGTATTGCGATAGACATAATCCAATCATGTCTATGCTCAACGCAAACACCAATCTCGATGGTAGAGGGAGCGTACGATATTTGATCAACCTTGGAAATACTTCCAACACATATCGTCATCTCACCTTTAGCTAGTCTCCGTTTATTCCGTAGCTTTTATTTCGAGTTACTAACACTTAGCAACCGAACCGGTATCCAATACCATGGTGCTACTAGGAGTACTAGTAAAGTACACAATGTATATCCAATATACTTCTATCGACCTTGCCAGCCTTCTCATCTACCAAGTATCTAGGGTAATTCTGCTCCAGTGGCTGTTCCCCTTATTACAGAAGCACTTAGTCTCGGGTTTGGGTTCAACCTTGGGTTTCTTCACTAGAACAGCAGCTGATTTGCCGTTTCATGAAGTATCCCTTCTTGCCCTTGCCCTTCTTGAAACTAGTGGTTTCACCAACCATCAACAATTGATGCTCCTTCTTGATTTCTACTTTTGTGGTGTCAAACATCGCGAATATCTCAAGGATCATCATATATGTCCCTGATATATTATAGTTCATCATGAAGCTCTAGCAGCTTGGTGGTAATGACTTCGGAGAACCATCACTATTTCATCTGAAAGATCAACTCCCACTCGATTCAAGCGATTGTTGTACTCAGACAATCTGAGCACAAGTTCAACAATTGAGCTTTTCTCCCTTAGTTTGCAGGCTAAGAAAATCGTCCGAGGTCTTATACCTCTTGACGTGGGCACGAGCCTGAAATCCCAATTTCAGCCCTCGAAACATCTCATATGTTTCGCGATGTTTCAAAACGTATTCGGTGCCTTAACTCTAAACCGTTTAACTGAACTATCACGTAGTTATCAAAATGTGTATGTCAGATGTTCACAACATCCACAGACAACGTTCGAGGTTCAGCACACTGAGCGGTGCATTAAGGACATAAGCCTTCTATGAAGCAATGAGGACAATCCTCAGTTTACGGACCTAGTCCGCATAATTTCTACTATCAACTTTCAACTAAATTTTCTCTAGGAACATAACTAAACAGTAGAACTGAAGCGCGAGCTACGACATAATTTGCGAAGACCTTTTGACTATGTTCAGGATAATTAAGTTCATCTTATGAACTCCCACTCAGATAGACATCCCTCTAGTCATCTAAGTGATTACATGATCCGAGTCAACTAGGCCGTGTCCGATCATCACGTGAGACGGACTAGTCATCATCGGTGAACATCTTCATGTTGATCGTATCTACCATACGACTCATGCTCGACCTTTCGGTCTCTTGTGTTCCGAGGCCATGTCTGTACATGCTAGGCTCGTCAAGTCAACCTAAGTGTTTCGCGTGTGTAAATCTGCACTTACCACACTTTCCGCCACTTAGCTTTCTACTCTGCTACAATGTAAGAAATCAACCACCTGTATCTTTATCTGCAGTGTCCATCGGATAACACATACTGTCGAACGGTCGGCAATTCAAGAGCTATGAGTAGAACACTTCATGATAAATTTTTCTCACACGAGGATTCCATTGTATTGATTACTACCGCTCGCACTAACAGCAGAATAAATTGATGCGAGATGCAAGCAAACGTGAGAAATCATAGACACATGCCAATACACAAGATTAGTGACAAATGAATATAGGGAGCTAATTATATAGTGCTCTTATGATGTGCCGCACAATTCTTATGCGTGAAGGCTTACTGGATTATCATGTGTCTCATGCGGTGGTCATCCGTGGTCACTGGACCCTGATGATCTCCATCATGCATGATCTCATCATTGTGTTCCAAGGAAGTTTGCTCGCCAATATATTATTCTACTATGCTAGGCTAACGTTAGCAATAAAGTAAAGTAATACACGTTTATGTTGACACGCAGGTCATAAATAAATTAAGACAACTCCTATGGCTCCTGCCGGTTGTCATACTCATCGACATGCAAGTCGTGATTCCTATTACAAGAACATGATCAATCTCATACATCACATATATCATTCATCACATCCTTTTGGCCATATCACATCACATAGCATACCCTGCAAAAACAAGTTAGACGTCCTCTAATTGTTGTTTGCATGTTTTACGTGGCTGCTATGGGTTTCTAGCAAGAACGTTTCTTACCTACGCAAACACAACGTGATATGCCAATTGCTATTTACCCTTCATAAGGACCCTTTTCATCGAATCCGATCCGACTAAAGTAGGAGAGACAGACACCCGCTAGCCACCTTATGCAACTAGTGCATGAGTCGGTGGAACCACGTAAGAGTACGTGTAAGGTCGGTCCGGGCCGCTTCATCCCAACGATGCCCGAATCAAGATAAGACTAGTAACGGCAAGCATATAACAAAATCAACGCCACACAACACTTTGTGTTCTACTCGTGCATAGAATCTACGCATAGACCTAGCTCAGATGCCACTGTTGGGGAACGTAGCAGAATCAAAATTTTCTACGGTCACCAAGATCTATCTAGTGAGATCTAGCAATGGATGCATCTAGCAACGAGGGGAAGGCAGTATGGATCTAGTAAAGCTCCGTGATAAGAGATCGCAGCGCGTATAGCGCTTCAAAGAGACGGGGTTAATGGAGTCGTACTCGTGTGATGCACATCACCGATGATCTACGCGAACGGACGGCCTCCGCGTGTAGCACACACGTACGAGAGCGAGCGACGTCTCCTCCTTCTGTGATATCCTCAGCAGGGAGGAGAGGTTGATGGAGATCAACGGCAGCACGAGGCGTGAGTGGTGGATTAGTGACGGGATTCCAGACAGGGACTTGCCAAGCGCTGCGGGAGGAGGAGAGGTGTGTCAGAGGGAGAGGAGGCGCTAGGGCTTAGGGTTTATGTTGTCGACTCGAGCGAACTTCCCCGCACTATATATACGAGCATAGATGGGAGATAGAAGGGAGGGCGCCAGCCTGCCACGTCCTCCAAGGATAGAGTGCGGACACAAGGGAGGGAGGAGTCCTCCTCCCCAAGTGTCACCACTCGGAGGTGCCTTCCCTTCAGTTAGGACTCCTCGCTTCCTCTTGTTCACTTGTGCGCATGGGCCTCTATGGGGCTGGTGCCCTTGGCCCATGTGAGGCCAACGAGTGACACCCCTACAGCCCATGTGGCCCCCCGGGATGGCCCCACCCGTGTGGACCCCCGGGACCCTTCCGGTGGTCCCGGTACAATACGGTGACCCCGAAACTTGTCCCGATGGCCGAATAGGACTTCCTATATATAATTCTTTACCTCCGGACCATTCCGGAACTCCTCGATGACATCCGGGATCTCATCCGGGACTCCGAACAACTTTCGGGTTACCGCATACTAATATCTCTATAACCCTAGCGTCACCGAACCTTAAGTGTGTAGACCCTACGGGTTCGGGAGACATGCAGACATGACCGAGATGACTCTCCGGTCAATAACCAACAGCGGGATCTGGATACCCATGTTGGCTCCCACATGTTCCACGATGATCTCATCGGATGAACCATGATGTCAAGGACTTAATCAATCCCGTATACAATTCCCTTTGTCTAGCGGTACGATACTTGCCCGAGATTCGATCGTCGGTATCCCGATACCTTGTTCAATCTCGTTACCGGCAAGTCTCTTTACTCGTTTCCGTAACACATCATCCCGTGATAACTCCTTGATCACATTGTGCACATTATGATGATGTCCTACCGAGTGGGCCCAGAGATACCTCTCCGCTTACACGGAGTGACAAATCCCAGTCTCGATTCGTGCCAACCCAACAGACACTTCGGGAGATACCTGTAGTGCACCTTTATAGTCACCCAGTTACGTTGTGACGTTTGGTACACCCAAAGCATTCCTACAGTATCCGGGAGTTGCACAATCTCATGGTCTAAGGAAATGATACTTGACATTGGAAAAGCTTTAGCATACGAACTACATGATCTTGTGCTAGGCTTAGGATTGGTCTTGTCCATCACATCATTCTCTAATGATGTGATCCCGTTATCAATGACATCCAATGTCCATGGTCAGGAAACCGTAACCATCTATTGATCAAGAGCTAGTCAACTAGAGGCTTACTAGGGACATGGTGTTGTCTATGTATCCACACATGTATCTGAGTTTCCTATCAATACAATTCTAGCATGGATAATAAACGATTATCATGAACAAGGAAATATAATAATAACTAATTTATTATTGCCTCTAGGGCATATTTCCAACAAAGCCCCCCCAGTCCATCTCGTTTGCAGCAGCGGACAATGCCATGGAAGAATCTGATCACGACGACGATGACGACTCTGATGAGGATCCAGATGCGACTGAGGAGTCAGAGGAGGACGCCTGAGCTTTGGGACGCTAGCTTCGCTCTTTTCCTTTTTGGTGTCTTGATGCCAAAGGGGGAGAGGGTTCTATAGGTCTCGGGGATTTGCTGAGTTTTTCTGGCGAGTGTTGGTTCCTTGCTATGTGAGAGACTTATGTTACTCCTTTTATTTATAAAATTTGTTTGAGTCTTGTTTTTCTCGGTTAGTGTTGGTCTTTGTTCGTGGACTTGTTTCGTTCCTTGCGTGTGTGAGACTATGTTACTCTTACCTTCGTTCATCGGTCATTATTCGTTTATTATTGCACTCTAAGTATTATATTATTCCTTTTGTGCTCACTCAGTGTGGTGTGAGTCTTATAAAATCTAGGGGGAGTCTAGTCCTGAAAGTGTGCCCATGCTTTCTAACAGCTAGTTCCTATTGGGGCACACATTCAGGGGGAGTTCCGTCTAGATTTCATTGACTTATCTCTTGCAAATCGTGTTGTTGTCATCATCCACCAAAAAGGGGGAGATTGAAAGGGCATTTCCCTACTTTATGTTTTGGATGATGATGACAACCCTTTGTTGGTCTAATCGTGTGCTATACGTTTCAGGTTCTCGATGCTTAGGCTTACATCGGATTGCTATTGCCTCTCGTAGGAAAAGATCGAAGACGTGTCCTCTACGCTTTTATTTTCTTTGGTCGTAGAGTACCGTACTATCAAGAGGGAATCCTCATTAGGAAGCTTGGGGGAACTTTTCACGTACACTTTCCTCACCCCTCCTTTGTCTTCCTCAGTGTGTGAGAGAGAGTTCCCCTGTCTTTCTTCTGTTTCTGCTCTTCCCAGCGGTTGTACGCTCCCTGGAGCGGTTGTACCGCTGGACCTTGACGCTCTCCAGCTTTGACCGAGCGGTTGTACCGCTGCCTCCGGGCGGTGGTACCGCCACCTTGCTCAACAAAGGCTAAGGGCGGTGGTTCCGGCCATGCACGCTCAAGTACGCTCAAGGTTCTGTTTTGATGCGGTTCTCGGGCGGTGGTGGCCCGGTTGATCCGGTCGATCCTCGTGACCGGTACCACCGGTGGTCTGAGCGGTTCTTCTCGCTCAGAACTTCGCCGTCCAAGAGCTCAAGGCCATGCGGTTGTTCCGGTCTTGCACCGCTCAAGTACCGGTCTCGTCTCTGTTCTGAGGCGGTAGTTGTGCGGTGGCTGGGCGGTTGGTCCGGTCATTTTCTTAACCGGTACCACCGCCTAGTGGCCCGGTTGTACCGCCTGGTAGGGTTCTGCAGCTACACCGTGAGTCCCGGTTGTACCGGGACAAGGACCGGTTGTACCGCTGCGGGGCTGAAAACGCAGCAACGGCTGGATTTTTAGGGTTGGTATTTAAGAGAGCTTCTCCCACCTACCACTCTCTACCTTTGACCTCTCTCACTCCACCATTAATGCACTTCAAGCTCTCCCGATCTCTCTCTCTCTCTTTGATCTATTGCTAGGGAGAAGGAGGATACCTAGCATATGCTTCTTAGTTGTGATTTAGAAGAGATGTAGCGTGAGGAGTTCTCATCGGCTATAACTCACCAAAGGATATTAAATATATTTCTTTGTGCTTCACGCTTCGTATGACGCTATATCCATAGTTGATGTGTGACTTTTGATTTTGTCAATATTGCTCCTTATAGGTGTGTGATGACGACAAAGTGTCGGCAAAAAATTAGAAAAGGTGATGGGGCATAAGGAAAAAAAAAATAAGATAGAAATAAGCAGAAGATAAAATAGCACCGTCGGAAGCGACCAATCTGGCAAAAATCCTGAGCATAAGAAAAGATTTTCTAGCATCAAAACACAAAAAGCTAGTGGTTCAACAAAAACAAAAAAGCTGGACATATTATAACCGAAAAGAGATTATATATTTCCAAAGCTACTTGACACTTCGGTGACTAGGCTATAACATTTGCTAAGGTCAAATGCTCCTTAGTAATCGCTTACGAGTATCGGTATTTCAATGAACACTGTGTGTCGCATCGCTGGCGGTGTTGAGGGTGTTTACAATATCTAGCATTTGTTTTGGATGGAGGAGGCAGTCCCGCATGATTTATGTTGGGATGCCTCCAATTAAACGTATGCTGACACCTACATGAAGACGCAGACTGAAGCTGCTTAGTGTTGATGATAGCTAAGGCCCGTTCGGAAAGAAGGTTTTTCTGCTCGCTTGGTGCAGGGTCATTCTCAAATTCTCAGGGCTGTTCGGAATCATCGGTCATGGCGATGACAGTGGTTGGAGCGGGGTGAGGAGAATACGGTGGCCCTAGTGGGCTCTCTCTGGGAAGCAGTGTGCCACCACAAACCGGCTCCAACGGAGACCCGGTACTTCCTCTCTCAAAGGCTGGAACGACTGCACCTGCACACCCCACTCCGCCCCACAAAGCCCGCATCGCCCGCATCACCGCGCTATTTACACATGCGCTCGTCTTCACATCTCTGTTGTATCGTGCCTTTATTATCGTCGAAGGCGAGTCTTGGTTCATATCACCTTAGCTAATGTAACCGTGGCCTTCCTATCGTTAGTCAGATTCCCACTAGTAAGCAGGGCTAGCGTGCGAGACCCTAGTCAATATTGCGCTAGCAAACCTACTTTGATTGCGGAAGTGTAAGATTAGAAAGCAGGAGTTAAAGACAACTGAATAGAAGGTAATACTGTTATCCTGCTATCAACTTAACGCCTCCCCGCTGAGTTTCATATGTGATTTGGATGACTCATTGCGCATCTTATATACGATAAGCTTGTGCGATAGGACCATACGAGGATAGTGACGAATGGGTCTGGAAAGGATATGTGACATAATATGTTACATTTCCTCACATCTCTTTCTATCTATATCTGAAGTGGAGGGATGTGGCGACGCAAGCTAGTCGAGACTCACTCAGGCTGCACGATAAGCATTCTATCACAACTCTGTGCCATATCACATTCATCACCTGATATTGTCTGACCCCCCCCTCAAGTAACCTGCGATTACTATAGCTTGGATAATCTTCTCACATAGTTTTCCATCCTCTCTTCTCTCAAATACTATTATCAAGGAGTATTGTTTGCTTTGAGATTGACAAATGTGAATATCTAAGACGTCTTGATCTACAGATGTTGCTTAGGACTAGATATTGTAGATGCAATATATAAGGTAGCGTTATCACTCGACGGTCTCTAATACATTGAAAACGTATTGTTATATATCTCAGTATCCTTTTATTGCTATCCCTGGGGTAAATATTCCTATATCTAGAAAGACTCATTATATCCTATATTATACGGGATAATCAATCATGACGAGTGATAAGTACATTAGTGATATGTAAGAAACACTTGCGTACAAGAGCTTCCTCATACTTCAAGTTTCTTTTGAAAAGAATATATTTGCATGACTATCGTCAGATAGTATGATATAATGCTACTAACTTGTCCTCTGATAAACTTTTAATCACAGAGATGATATGCTCGAACTCTCTTCAACTTCATTGAAGGACTTGCCATACAGTCATAACTGCAGCTACATGAGCTGCACACTTGGTTAGTACTTCGTGACTAGTTGGATCACAATAACAGACTTCAGTTGCACATATACATTTTCACCCTTCTTCCATGTAATCGGCATCGGTTATCATGAAGTATATATTGCAGGTCCTATGTCTAACATACATGACAATGTAGAAAATTCATTCATGTGAAACATTTATAATCGGATAAAATGAAAAATTGGGGTGAATTTGCGATAGCGAGGATTCGGAGAGAGCTTTAAGCATCGCTACGGGTGATGAGGTCTCATCGTAGTCAATCCTTGAACTGTTGTGAAAACCTTTTTGCGACAAGTCGAGCTTTGTAGACAGTATACATTACTGTCAGACGTCAGTCTTCTTTCTTGAAGATCCATTTATTTTCTATTGCTTGCCGATCATCGGGCAAGTCAACCAAAGTCCAAACTTTGTTCTCATACATGGATCATATCTCAGATTTCATGGCCTCAAACCATTTCGCGGAATCTGGGCTCATCATCGCTTCCTCATAGTTCGTAGGTTCATCATGATCTAGTAGCATGACTTCCAGAACAGGATTACCGTACCACTCTGGCGCGGATCTCACTCTGGTTGATCTACGAGGTTCATTAGTATCTTGTTCTGAAGTTTCATGATCATCATCATTAGCTTCCTCACTAACTGGTGTAGTAGTCACAAGAACAGATTTTGTGATGAACTACTTTCCAATAAGGGAGAAGGTACAATTACCTTATCAAGTTTTCTACTTTCCTCCCACTCACTTCTTTCGAGAGAAACTCCTTCTCTGGAAAGGATCCATTCTTAGCAATGAATGTCTTGCCTTTGGATCTGTGATAGAAGGTGTACCTAACAATTTCCTTTGGGTATCCTATGAAGACATATTTCTCCGATTTGGTTTTGAGCTTATCAGGATGAAACCTTTTCATATAAGCATCACAATCCCAAACTTTAAGAAACGACAACTTTGGTTTCTTGCCAAACCACAGTTCAGATTGTGTCGTCTCAACGGACTTAGATGGTGCCCTTTTAAACGTGAATGCAGCTGTCTTTAATGCATAACCCCAAAACGATAGTGGTAAATCGGTAAGAAACATCATAGGTCTCACCATATCTAATAAAGTACGGTTATGACGTTCGGACACACCATTACATTGTGGTGTTCCAGGTGGCGTGAGTAGTGAAACTATTTCACATTGTTTTAACTGAAGGCCAAACTCGTAACTCAAATATTTTACCTCTGCGATCATATCGTAGAAATTTTTTTATTTTCTTGTTACGATGATTCTCCACTTCACTCTGAAATTCTTTGAACTTTTCAAATGTTTCAGACTTGTGTTTCATCAAGTAGATATACCCATATCTGCTCAAATCATCTGTGAAGGTCAGAAAATAATGATACTTGCCGCGAGCTTCAACACTCATCGAATCGCATACATCAGTATGTATTATTTCCAATAAGTCAGTTGCTCGCTCCATTGTTCCGGAGAACGGAGTCTTTAGTCATCTTGCCCATAAGGCATGGTTCGCAAGCACCAAGTGATTCATAATCAAGTGATTCCAAAATCCCATCAGCATGGAGTTTCTTCATGCGCTTTACACCAATATGACCTAAACGGCAGTGGCACAAATAAGTTGCACTATCATTATTAACTTCGCATCTTTTGGTTTCAATATTATGAATATGTGTATCACTACGATCGAGATCCAATGAACTATTTTCATTGGGTGTGTAACCATATAAGGTTTTATTCATGTAAACAGAACAACAATTTATTCTTTTACTTAAATATAACCGTATTACAATAAACATGATCAAATCATATTCATGCTCAACGCAAACACCAAATAACACTTATTTAGGTTCAACACTAATCCCGAAAGTATAGGGAGTGTGCGATGATGATCATATCAATCTTGGAACCACTTCCAACACACATCGTCACTTCACCCTTAACTAGTCTCTGTTCATTCTGCAACTCCCGTTTTGAGTTACTAATCTTAGCAACTGAACTAGTATCAAATACTTAGGGGTTGCTATAAACACTAGTAAAGTACACATTAATAACATGTATATCAAATATACCTTTGTTCAGTTTGCCATCCTTCTTATCCACCAAATACTTGGGGTAGTTCTGCTTCCAGTGACTAGTCCCTTTGCAGTAGAAGCACTTAGTCTCAAGCTTAGGACCAGACTTGGGCTTCTTCACTTGAGCAGCAACTTGCTTGCTGTTCTTCTTGAAGTTCCCCTTCTTTCCTTTTCCCTTTTATTGAAACTAGTGGTCTTGTTAACCATCAACACTTGATGTTTTTCTTGATTTCTACCTTCGTCGATTTCAGCATCACGAAGAGCTTGGGAATTGTTTCCGTTATCCCTTGCATATTATAGTTCATCATGAAGTTCTACTAACTTGGTGATGGTGACTAGAGAATTCTGTCAATCGCTGGAAGATTAACTTCCACTTGATTCAAGCGATTGTAGTACCCAGACAATCTGAGCACATGCTCACTAGTTGAGCGATTCTCCTCCATCTTTTAGCTATATAATTTGTTGGAGACTTCATATCTCTCAACTCGGGTATTTTCTTGAAATATTAACTTCAACTCCTGGAACATCTCATATGGTCCATGACGTTCAAAACATCTTTGAAGTCCCGATTCTAAGCCGTTAAGCATGGTGCACTAAACTATCAAGTAGTCATCATATTGAGCTAGCCAAACGTTCATAACGTCTGCATCTGCTCCTGCAATAGGTCTGTCACCTAGCGGTGCATCAAGGACATAATTCTTCTGTGCAGCAATGAGGATAAACCTCAGATCACGGATCCAATCCGCATCATTGCTACTAACATCTTTCAACACAATTTTTCTCTAGGGACATATCAAAATAAACATATGAAAGCAACAACGCGAGCTATTGATCTACAACATAGATATGCTAATACTACCAGGACTAAGTTCATGATAAATTAAAGTTCAATTAATCATATTACTTAAGAACTCCCACTTAGATAGACATCCCTCTAATCCTCTAAGTGATCACGTGATCCAAATCAACTAAACCATGT